>NC_091154.1:45885231-45987731 GCF_040958095.1 Procambarus clarkii
TAAGTACAGTACATGGTAGTTTAAGTAGCGAACGCATGTCAACGAATAACGAGTATATATAACAAAACTATTGTCCTATGAAGTCGATTTAACTTCCAAACATATATTTTTTAATAAATGTTAAATGTTTTCTGGCTAGTTATGTTAGATTTTATTAAAAATACGTATTCTACTTGTTAACATTATAATTTAAATTTGTGATAATTTGTGCAGAGAAGTGCGACAACTGGATATGCCAACAAACACTTAAGAACGATATATCTTGGATAAGTCGCTCCACAACATTGATGCTTGGACCGTCGACTTCCTTTGATGCTACTTATTTCATAATGAAATTATATTAGTTTGGAGTAAATATATGTTTTCTCATGTTCTGCATTCAGCACCCACATTATAGTAAATATACCATATTACTTCATTACTTAAATAATGCTAGGAGGGTTTGAGTAACTTTGGGTCTTTAGTGGACAGAATCTCCAATAGATGGGGCGAGAGTCGCCCCCTCTCTCTCGCCCGAGCAAGAGTCGAAACTTAATTTAAAATTGATATATCTTTGTTCTCGAACATGATATTGGTGCAATCATAATAATGTTTATATCTCGGTCTTTCTGGAGGCATATAAGATTTTAGGCTTTATTAGCGTATCTTTGTTAATTATACAATTTATCGGCAAGTGCGTAGGCGTCTGCACTCCATGCCCGACAAGCTACTGAGCGCTACTATAAAAACATATGTATCTTCACTTGAGCTATAAATATGTCTATTGTAATGTATTTAAAATGAAGCTCTTATTTCTATCTTGCTTAAGACATATAAAACATTTGTGTTTATTAACGAATTTACGTGAAATAAACATTGATCTGAGAGAGAGTTGCTCTGTCGTTCAGTCTGTATGGGGTGGGAGCTCCGTAATTTTTAAAATACATGTATCTTCATTAGAACTTTAAATATGTCTATGGTAAAGTGTTTAAAGTGAAGCTTATATGTCTGCCTTTCTTGAGACATTTAAAACATATATGTTTATTAACGAATTCACTTGAAATAAACATTGTTCTGAGAGAGTTGCTCGGTCGATCAATCTGTCCGGGGTCAAAGCTCGGCTATTATAAAAGTAAACATATCTTCGCTTTAAATTTAAATATGCCCATGGTAAGGTATTTAGAATGAAGCTTATATTTCTATCTTTCTTGTGACATATAAAACTCTTACGTTTATTAAGGAATCTGCGTGAAATAGGCATGGTTCTGAGATGAATGCTGCGGTTTTCGAACTCGACGAGCAATGAAAACTGCCCCTTTTATAAAACTACAAATATCTTCGGTTTTACTTAAAATATTTGTCTGGTAGAAGTTTTACATATAGATCGCGTTTTTGTCTTTCTTCTGACTAATAAATAATTTTGGTTTAATAAGTCATCAAGATGTTTTCAACAATATTTCACATGTATTTCATGTGAACAATGTATTTCAACAATACAATACAACAAATACACACATTGGTACATTATTGCAAAGGCACTGTACTATATATATATATATATATATATATATATATATATATATATATATATATATATATATATATATATATATATATATATATATATATATATATATATATATACAAGTCGAGCAACAAATATTTTACATTGAACAACAAATGAGATTGGAAAAGCAGTATTGCCACCTCTGCTATACAGAAAAAAATAGACCCCGGACACACCCTATGGGTAGTAATGGACCCCCATACCGACACTATGAGGGGTAGTGGACCCCATAATAACACTATGGGCGGTAGTGGGCACTATACAAACACTATGGGCGGTAGTTGACTTCATAGCGACCCTGTGGGCGGTAGTGGACCCCCTGCCGACCCTGTGGGCGGCAGTGGACCCCCTACCGACCCTGTGGGCGGCAGTGGACCCCCTACCAACCCTGTGGGCGGTAGTGAACCCCTACCGACCCTGTGGGCGGTAGTGGACCCCATACCGACCCTGTGAGTGGCAGTGGACCCCATACCGACCCTGTGGGTGGCAGTGAACCCCCTACCGACCCTGTGGGCGGCAGTTGACCCCCCTACCAACCCTGTGGGCGGTAGTGGACCCCTACCGACCCTGTGGACGCCCTACCGACCCTGTGGGCGGTAGTAGACCCCATACCGACCCTGTGGGTGGCAGTGGACCCCATACCAACCCTGTGGGTGGCAGTGAACCCCCTACCGACCCTGCGGGCGGCAGTTGACCCCCTACCAACCCTGTGGGCGGTAGTGGACCCCTACCAACCCTGTGGATGCCCTACAGACCTTGTGGGCGGTAGTGGACCCCAAACTGACCCTGTGGGCGGCAGTGGACCCCCTACCAACCCTGTGGGCGGTAGTGGACCCCTACCGACCCTGTGGGCGGTAGTAGACCCCATACCGACCCTGTGGGTGGCAGTGGACCCCATACCAACCCTGTGGGTGGCAGTGAACCCCCTACCAACCCTGTGGGCGGCAGTTGACCCCCTACCAACCCTGTGGGCGGTAGTGGACCCCTACCGACCCTGTGGACGCCCTACCGACCTTGTGGGCGGTAGTGAACCCCATACCGACCCTGTGGGTGGCAGTGGACCCTATACCGACCCTGTGGGCGGTAGTGAACCCCCTACCGACCCTGTGGGCGGCAGTTGACCCCCTACCAACCCTGTGGGTGGTAGTGGACCCCATACCGACCCTGTGGGTGGCAGTGGACCCCATACCGACCCTGTGGGCGGTAGTGAACCCCCTACCGACCCTGTGGGCGGCAGTTGACCCCCTACCAACCCTGTGGGCGGTAGTGGACTCTATATACTAATCCTGTGGGCGATACTGGACCCTATACTCATCCTGTGGGCGGCAGTGGACTCTATATACTAATCCTGTGGGCGATACTGGACCCTATACTCATCCTGTGGGCGGCAATGGACGCCATACACATCCAGTGGGTGTTATTGGACCCCATACTTATTCTGTGGGTGGTTGGAGCCCCATACCCATCCTGTGGGTGATAGTGGACGCCATACTCATCCTGTGGGTGGTATTGGACCCCATACCCATCCTGTGGGTGGTTGTGAGCCCCATACCCATCCTGTCGGTGGTAGTGGACGCCATACACATCCAGTGGATGGTATTGGACCCCATTCCCTTCCTGTGGGTGGAAGTGATCCCCATGTTTGCAGTAGTTTACCCCATAAACATTCCAACATAACATCGTTTTCTGTTAGCGTTCCTACAAAACATTCTTTAAAGATTTTTAAAGCGCAAACTATGGTATATAATATTGATTGGTGAAGCACTGTTATTCTATGTAACAATTTATAGTGCCTATTATAATTTACTAAGAACAACTAATATTTCTCAAAACAAAACTACGAGCCTTCAATAGGATGTAGCCGATCTGTAATATTCTAAGAGCATGCACAATAGTAGGTAAATTTCACAACCCATGTGGGACCTGAAAACTACAATTTTCATTATAATTGAACCAATCACGACTATTCTGCTATCTACGTTGATGGACGGGTACTGTGAGACGTAAATTGGTACGTGAGGAAGAGTTTGGGCCTTGGTAAAAAAGGTAACTGGAAATATATCACATATGTACTAAATCATATTCAACATATTGACTTGAAGCATTAAGTCATATATAAGCTATAATATGTGCTGTCTTGTGTGAGAACGGGTTGCAAAAAACAGGCGCTGATTCAGCGTGCGTCCCAGACGGTCTGTTGCACGCCAGCTGTCAGGCCGGAGTTGTTGCCACAAAGAAATAATTACCTAATTATTTCAATGTCTTATTTATTTCTTATATTATTTCAATATTTCAATACCAACATAGCTTTATTCTCTGACAATGTAAGGAATCTTATCATAAATAACAATCTCAACAAAAATCACATTATTCTGGGAGGTGATTTCAATATTGACCTGGGTCTTCAAAACAACCCTCAAGTTGACTATTTCCGTAACAGCATGCACTCCTGTATGCTAATCCCCACAATCACCAAGCCCACCCGAGTCACTCAAACATCTGCCACTACCCTGGATCACCTATGGACTAATATAACAGCTCCCCTTACATCTGGGGTAATTTATGACAGAACAACTGACCACTATCCTACTTTCCTCATAGCAAACATTGACACATCACCACCAGAAACCAAAAAACTTTCATTCAGGCTACATACTGAATCAGCTTTAGGCAATCTCTCCAATGCACTTCACAATATTAACTGGGAATCTGAATTTAATAATTCACAGGATATAAACTCATCAACTAACCTCTTTCTCTCCAAAACTCTAAGCCTCTACAACACTCACTGTCCCCTCCTTACCAAACAAGTAACTGATAAAAGAAAAAATAACCCGTGGCTCACAAGTGGCATAATTAAATCAATCAACAAAAAACATGAATACGAAAAGAAATTTAGGAGTGGCCTAATTTCAATGGAAGTAGTTAAAAAGTACTCGTCAGTGCTTACCAGTATCATAAGAAAAGCAAAACTTTAATATTATGAGACTAGATTCAAAGAAGCAAAAGGCAACATGAAAAGCACATGGAATACCATCTCTAACATCCTGGGAACTAAACAACACTCCCACAACCAGATAACACTCTCTAAGGATGGCCTTACACTGTCATCTGACTTAGAAATGGCGAATGAATTTAATAGCTTCTTTTCATCGATTGGTGCTAACCTTGCAAGTAAAATCCCACAGACTCAGACACATATCAACACATCTCTCAGGCAGCTATCCAAACTCTCTTCTCCTCTCACCAGTCAGCCCGTCAGATGTTGTGTCCATCATACACTCACTAAAAACCAAAGCTGGGAACATCAGTGAAATCCCATCCATTGTATACAAGAGCGCCTCCCATGCCCTTGCACCACCTATAGCTCTGCTGTTCAACAAATCCCTTGAGTGTCATACCTTCCCTGATATCCTTAAAAACGCAAGAGTAACGCCAGTTCATAAAGGAGGTAATCCGTCAGACATAAACAACTACAGACCAATATCGAACCTACCCATACTATCAAAAATATTTGAAAAAATTATCTACAAACAGCTCAACTCCTATCTCGTAAAATTCGACATTCTTAGCCCCTGTCAGTTTGGCTTCCGCTCTCAAAAGAGTACCAACGATGCAATTATTAGTCTCCTTGATATAATTTACTCTGCCCTTGACAAAAATGAGTTTCCAATTGGACTCTTCATTGACCTGAGAAAGGCCTTTGATACTGTTAATCACGATTACCTCTTATGTAAACTCCATCATTATGGAATCCGAGGCCATGCACTGGACTATATCCAATCCTATCTTAGTGATAGACACCAATGTGTAGCCATCAATAATATAATCTCTCCCAGTCTACCAATAACCGTTGGAGTGCCTCAGGGCAGCATCTTGGGACCCTACTATTTCTTATATACATTAATGATCTGCCTAATGTCTCTAACATTCTGAAACCTATTTTGTTTGCTGATGATACTACCCTCATTTACTCCAACCCCAACCCACATACACTAAATGATGTTGTTAATAATGAACTAAAGTAAGTAATTATCAAAAGAAGGCACCAAACCGGGAAGGCTATGTAGCACCATCAAAGACGCAAAATAATCAGAGGGCGCTAAATATCACCAAGGATGCCAATACGAGAACAAAAACGCATAAGGCGAACGATATCAAAAGTATCCGAGTCACCAAGAATTCTATCGAGGGACAGGTGACCGCGAGGGGCGGTCGGAAAGCAAGACATACGCTCGTCCTGGAAGTCAGGACATTCAAGAAGGACATGCACGACCGTAAGAGGGACAATGCAACTAGGACAATAAGGAGCAGGGCGGCGCTCCATTAAGTGACCATGGGTTAAGCAAGTATGGCCAATACGCAACCTCGCCAGAGCTGTTTCCCACCGCCGGTTACGGTGGAAGGAGGACTGCCACGAGGAAACACAACATTTAAGAGTACGTAGCTTGTTACCAGTAACAGACAACCACGAAGCCTGCCAACGGGTAAGGGCTGAGGAATGGATAACTGGGTAAAAGTCGGAATACGGAATGCCCTTACGAGAGATGGGACAAGAGCGGACAGCTTCCTTGGCGGTAGCATCCGCATGCTCATTTAAAGACACACCAATATGGCTGGGAACCCAACAAAACTCAACCGACTTAAATTTACTGTGAACGAGAAACAGCCAATGCTGGATCTCGACAACCACTGGATGAACTGGATTAAAGGACCCGAGAGCCATGAGGGCACTACGAGAGTCAACAACAACTACAAAGGAAGACTGACAACGAGAAAGTAGGAGACGAAGAGCATAGAGAATAGCATAAAGTTCCGCTGTAAAGATGCTAGTCTCCGGAGGCAAGCGACACATATAAGTGCGATCAGGAAAAACAACAGAGTAGCCAACACCGTCCGCTGACTTAGACCCATCGGTGAAGACAGAAACGGAGCGGGAGTGAGAAGAAAAGTGCTCGAGGAAAAGGCGTTTTAGAACCGTAGGAGGGGTAAAAGCTTTAGTGATACGGGTCAAGGATGTACAAAACCGCGGAAGAGGGACCCTCCACGGGGGCAAAGAAGGAACAACACGAGGAGAAACATCAGAAATACGAACGGAAAGAGAATCCTGCAGGCGAGATAACCGGACAGAAAGAGGGAGGTGGTGAAGAGGAACAGGAACCGCAGGAGGGGTAAAAGTTAAAGCACGACAGAGGCGAGAGGAAGGATGTTGCAAGGACCGCGCAAGATAGCGAAGACAGTAGCGATCACGGCGGTCCTGGAGAGACAGGAAGCCAGTGTCAACATACAAGCTAAGGACGGGAGTCGAACGAAAGGCACCAGAACTGAGGGGCAACCCAGTATGGTGCAAAGCATCAAGACGGCGAAGAGTAGAAGAAGCAGACGAGTAAGCAGGGCAACCATAATCGAGCTTAGACAGGACGAGAGAGGAATGTAAAGCAAGGAGAGTGCGCCTATCTGCCCCCCAAGAAGTATGGGACAAGACCCGAAGGAGGGTAAGGGCCTTAGAGCACTCAACACGGAGGTAAGAGATATGGGGAGACCAAGACAAACGAGTGTCAAGGAATAACCCCAAAAGCTTCGCGGAATCTTTGTATTCAAGGGGATGACCATAAAGTGACAAAGAGGGACGAAGAACAACCCGTTTCCGCGTAAATGTCATGGCACAAGTCTTAGAAGTAGAGAACTTGAAGCCATGATCAGTGGCCCAAGACGACACGGCATCAATTGCAAGTTGAAGCCGGCGTTGAAGGAGAGGCGAATCATCACCCTGACAACAAAGGGTAAGATCATCGACATAGAGAGCGGAGAAGACACCAGAAGGAAGAGAGGAAAGAAGACCATTGAGGGCAACCAGAAAAAGAGTAGTGCTCAGAACACTACCCTGGGGCACACCTTCGTATTGCTGAAAAGAGGGAGAGAGAGCGGTACCAAGGCGCACCCGAAAGGAACGACGAGAGAGGAAGCTGCGGAGAAAGAGAGGGAGATGACCACGAAGGCCAAAAGAATGAAGTTGAGATAGGATATGATAACGCCAAGTGGTGTCGTAAGCCTTTTCCAGGTCAAAAAGGACGGCAACAACGGAGGTCTTCGCAGCAAAAGCAGTACGAATATAGACCTCCAAGTTCACCAGGACATCTGTCGTGCTGCGGCACTTGCGGAAACCAAATTGAGAAGGGGAGAGGTGATGGTGTTCCAGGAACCACATCAGACGAACGTTAACCATACGTTCAAAGAGTTTGCAGACACAACTCGTGAGAGCAATAGGGCGAAAGTCCTTAGGGGAAGTACCTAGAGACCCCAGTTTGCGAACAGGGAGGACAACGGCATCGAGCCAGTCCTCAGGGACTGACAACGACTCCCAGATCCGATTATACAGACTCAGTAAATACTGAGACGTGCTCGGAGGGAGATGGCGAAGCATCTCATAATGAATACCATCGGAGCCCGCCGCCGTAGATCCGCAGAGGGCCAGGGCAGAACGAAGTTCAGAGAGAGAGAAGGGATCATTATAGGGAAGCTGAAGATGAGTGCAGAAATCTAAAGGACGAGACTCAAGGACAGGTTTACGAAGAAGGAAAGATTGGGGAAGATGAAGACCAGAGCTAACAGAAGAAAAGTGGGAACCCAGTTCGGAAGCGACCTGCAACGGGTCCGCCACAAGAGTATCATGGAGGTGAAGGACCGGTGAAACATCGGGAACGAACTTACCCGCTATCTTGCGGATACGCTTCCAGATCTGGGCCAGAGGGGTTTCGGACGTAATTGTTGAGACATAAGATGCCCAACATTCACGTTTAGCCGTACGGATGGCCCTACGGGCCACCGCACTCGCTTTCCGAAAGAAAAGAAAAGAATCGGTCGTCTGCCTACGGCGGTGCCTCTTCCAGGCTGCACGCTTACAGCGGACAGCCCGAGCACAGTCCGCATTCCACCAGGGAACGCACTTCCGTGGACCCCGAGAGGAAGAGCGAGGAATAGAGCGGAGGGCAGCGTTGAAGACAATGTCATGAAAAAGGAGGAGAGCGCGAGAGAGAGGCAGAAGGGAGAGGTCAGAGAGAGCAGCACTGAGGGTAAATAGGGTCCAGTCTGCCTTAGCAAACTGCCACCTAGGGAAAGAGAGGGAAGGGCGAAAAGAGAAAAAGGAAACAAGGATGGGGAAATGATCACTTCCATGGAGGTCATCAAGAACCTGCCACGTGAAATCTAAGTAAAGAGAAGAAGAGCAGAGAGAAAGATCAAGACAAGAAAGGGTGCGAGTCCGAGAGTCCAAATGAGTGGGCTCACCAGAATTCAGAAGAGACAGGGAAGAAGATAGGAGAAACGGCTCAAGGAGGCGACCCCGGGTATTCGTCAGAACGTCACCCCAAAGAGAATGACGACAATTGAAGTCACCCAGCAGGAGCACAGGCTCCGGCAAGGAGTCTAGGAGGTGTTTCAAATCAGGAAGAGAGAGCGGGACACTCGGGGGGAGATAAATGGAACAAACTGTGTACCATTTCCCCACAAAGATACGAGCAGCAGAACAATGGAGAGGCGAAGGAAAAAGTAAAGGAACAAAGGGAACATCTGCACGAATCAAGAGAGCAGAAGAATTAGAAGCCCCAGCAATGGCTGGGGGGGGGGGGAGAGAAAGGAATAGCCACGAAAACGACCAGGACGAGCACCAAGCATTGGCTCCTGGAGACAGACACAAAGGGGCGAAAACCGCGAAATCAGAAGTTGGAGTTCGAGGAAATTGGCGTAATAACCTCGAACGTTCCATTGAAGAATGGACAACGACGAGAAGAGAAAGAACAAAAACAGAGAACAAGGAAGAAACAAAGGCGAAAGAGCAACAGAGCACGTTAAAGAATATCAGGGTCGGGATCAGGGTCAGCAAAGTCAGGGTTAGGGGGCATGGGTAAACTGAGCAAAGACGGAGGGAAGGAAACGGGAGAACAGATCAGAGGTGGGCGGGCGGGGTCCGGAGGAGGAGGAGGAAGAGGAGGAGACAACGGAGAGGAGCAGTCAAGGACAGCAATAGGGCGAAGTAGAAAGAGGGGGAGTAGAAAGAGGGGAGCGCACCCCAGCAAGAGCAGCAACCGAAAGGGAAGCAGGGGCCAAAGAAACCTCCATAGCAGGAACAGGGGGCGCAACCACTGAAATGGGAGGGGAAGGAGCAACAGAGCCAGAAGTAGGAGCTAAGGAAGAAAGCGAGGCCTTCTTACCCGCCGGGGAAGAGGAAGGAGAGGAGCCAGGCTTACGCTTCTGACTTAAAGAGACAGGTGTCCCAGCAACTACGTACTGGGCAACGGATTCCAGTGTCTCAACAGGAGAAGCCGAACGAGAGCACACACGACGGCCGTTAGGAGAGCGATGGACATCCGCCTGCACCGACAGGCGGCGGGGAGAGCCGATAGATGGAGGAAGAGGATGGGAAGGAGGATCGGAGGGGGACGAGGAAGAAGACACAGGAGACATGACAGACCGGGTTGAAAGAAGGGGAACCCCAGACAGAGGACCAGGAGGGGGACCCCTCGGGAAAGAACTCAAAGGAACAGAGGAGGGGGCAGTGGGCGTATCAGGGTCCAAGGCCCGGAAACGGTTGAGAGTCTGAGGAAGGGGGGGGAAGGACGAGGAGAGGAAGAGCGCAACACGCGAGCATAAGAGATGTTAGTATAAGGCGGGAGCCGGCGAACCTGGCGCCTCGCCTCAGGAAAAGACAAACGCTCCCGGTACTTCAGGTTAAGGACGGCCGCCTCAAGCTTGTAATGGACACAGGCACGGGAGAACGTAGGATGGGCCTCACCGCAGTTGAGGCAGCGAGCTTGGGGAGAAGTGCACTCCGACTTAGAGTGACCTTCACTCCCACACAAAGGACAGAGAGAGACAGTCCCAGAGCAGCGGAGGGCACCATGCCCAAACCTCCAGCACTTATTACAAAGTCGAGGAGAAGGAATATACTCCTGGACAGAGCACCTAGCACCAGCAAGAATGACAGAGGATGGAAGGGTCCTACCATCAAAGGTGATCTTCACAACGCGAAGGGGTTGACGGCGACGACCACGAGGGGGACGAGTAAACGAGTCAACCTGGAGGACAGAATGGCCTTGGGCATCAAGGATATGCCGAATATCATCGTGGCAATCCTGCAGATTCCGAACACTGGTTGCAACATGGGGTGGGAGGAGAATAGTGCCAACACTGGAATTCATCTGAACGTTCTTGGAGACCCGAACAGGGATCTCGCCAAGGCAAGATAAGGCAGCCAAGCGGGAAGCCGCATCCTGAGAAGGAGCAGCAACGACACGTGTACCGAGACGAGTGGGGTTGAAAGTAACACACGCATCCACGGAATCTACAAGATGCCGATGGAGGGAGAAATCGTCAGGAGGCGCAGAATCAAGAGGGAGGAGATCAAAGTATTTGGCCCATGAAGCAGGACCAAACAAGGCCTGATACGCATCAGCACGGGAAGGAATCGAGCGAGTGCGGTTGGGGCGCGAACGGCGTTGAGAACCCCTAGAGAGAGAGGGGTCAAAAGGCGCAGTAGTCACAACGAAAGACTTAGCCACACCAGGGGACGAAGTGGTCACCACCGGGGGCTGGAGGCTCGACCCAACCTCAGAGGAGGGAGGGGAGCTGGGGGAAGAAGTCAGGACGGTCAAAGGAGGAGCAAGGTCGGGGCCCAACGCAGCGGGAGCTACAGAGCCTGGTCTTCCAATACAGGCCGACTCGGGGGCTTGGTCGCCCACCCCACGAGCCTGAGAGGGTACAACGGAAACATTCAACGACATAGAGACGAAAAGTGACAAATTCATCCACGAATGTGCCCCCATACCCACCATGGAGCCACAATTAGAGGCAGGACACCCAACAGGAAGCTATCGCCGATCATGCCGGGGCCCCCTAGGGGTGCGTCGTGAGTATACGCCCCACAAACGCCACCTTAAGAACCGTCAGTCCGTCGAGATCGGGTTCAGCGACGAAAGGGGGATTGACAATAAAAGGTTCCCCTCGCTCGAGACGTCGGGTACTACAGTTCTACGGGTGCAAGAGTATGCCTCCTCAAGCACCCGGGCGTCAAAATAGAAGAAGTCCAAAGAAATAATCCAAAACAAGCAAAAGGTCGGCAGGAAACGACAAGCAGATAGGAGAAGAGGGGGGAGAAAAACGAAACATAAGGAAAAGGAAAAGCGATCCGGCACAATTGGAGAAGACAGCAGCAGAAGTGCAAGGCCAGAAAAGGACAGAGGACTGCCCAACGGAGCATCACACTCCGGCAGCCGTCCACCAAGCCCCCTCACGACGCCAACGGGCCGGAAGGGGAGGGGGTAATGAACTAAAAAAAAAGTCCACTTATGGATGTCAACCAACAAACTAACACTTAACATAGAAAAGACCTACTACATCCTATTTGGAAGCAAATCTACAAATGCAATTCAGCTTCAGATTGACAATGTAAACATTAGCAATAAAAATGATGGAACGTTTCTTGGCATATTCCTAGACAAGAGACTCAACTTCAGTACCCACATACAACACATAACTAAGAGTCTCTAAAACAGTTGGTATACTCTCCAAAATCAGATATTATGTTCCTAACTCTGCTCTCATCTCCCTATATTATGCACTAATCTATCCCTATCTCAACTATGGTATCTGTGCATGGGGTTCAACCACTGCAAACCACCTCAAGTCCATCATCACCCAGCAAAAATCTGCTATCAGAATAATATCAAATTCTGCTTTCAGACAACACACAGCCCCCTTGTTTAACTCCCTAAACCTGCTAAACATAATCTCACTCCACAAATTCTCTTGTGTCAACTACATTTACAAAACCCTGTTCTTAAATGCAAATCCTTGTCTGAAACTCTTCCTGGACAGATGTAATAGGACCCATTATCACCACACCAGAAATAAATATCTCTTCGATATCCCCAGAGTTAAACTTAATTTGTGTAAACACTCTATGCAAATAAAGGGACCCAGTTTATGGAACTCACTCCCTACTGAATTGAAAAGCTGTCCAACTTTTACATCATTCAAAATCAATACTAAAAAGTACCTAATTTCATCTTCATAGTTTTTCTCTTTTTGCCTTAAAATTGCACTGTATCTATTGCTACCCAATCTCCCAACCTTTTTGTTCCCAATTTGAACATCTTTACCATTGTGATCATTGCTGTCTTATATGTGCTGTCAATCTGCTGTATGGTGTCTATTAATCTTGTTTAAATTACTAATCAAGCTGTCAATGTAATCAATCAGAGCTTTAATATAACAATGTGCTTTAATATACTTACTTATCTCTCTCATCTCATTTTTCTCTTGTAATGTATCTTTCATTTATCAATTCTGATTGAAATTACCTACTTAAAATTATCTGCTAGATTAAGGACCTGCCCGAAACGCTGTGCGTACTAGTGGCTTTACAAGAATGTAATTACTGTACTATCCAATGTATTCTCACAAACCCAATGTACCTTCTTGTATATATATAAATAAAATAAAATAAATAAAATAAAATAAAATAAATGTCTCTGATTGATTTTTCATAGTTTTTTGCTGTAATATTATTCAATAGTGTGTAGTGTGATATATTTATATAATAAAATGAGTGAATCATCGCTGTACTCAAAAATATGGTGTGCATACTGTTGATTCAATTATGTTCATCAAACAGTGAACAAATACTTTGTTGGTTATTACACTATATACACAGGTTACATATAAGTATCTGCATGTTTTGTTCACCATAACGAACCACTAAGTTGCTATTATGAGTCAAAAAGTAACGAGGAGAGACTGCCACACACCAGCCAGCCACTCGCTGCCACTCACTCCCCCTCAACACCTCACTCGCCCACATTCTCCTCCCACAATACTGTTTTTGCTTTTATTCACTATATACAGACATTATATATAAGTATCTACATTCGTGTTCACCATAACGAACCACTAAGTTGGTATGCTGAGTGGCAGTGGCAGCCAGTGGCAGCCCGCCACTTGCTGCCACTCCCTCCCTCCCTCACCTCACCTGACTTGCTACCATTCTCCTCCCACCATAATGTTTTCGCTTTTATACAGACGTTATATATAAGTATCTACATTTGTGTTCACCATACCGAACCACTAAGCTGGTATGGTGAGTGCAGTCAATAAAAGGTGGCCACACACAGTCAGAAGACAACGCCACCACTCTCCCTCCCACAGCATTACTCCTCCCTCCATGGAGCACAGCACTAAATATCACCACAATCTTGCTATTATCAGAACCCTGGTCAGCTTTATCAGTCAGGGGTCTTCTGTAATAATATCGCTACATAATAGCATGAACAAGTATATTATGGCATTTTTAGGCAATGCTGTGGTCACAAGCTGAACAGCAGTGCTGTAAGTAAGTAATTATCAAAAGAAGGCACCAAACCGGGAAGGCTATGTAGCACCATCAAATACGCAAAATAATCAGAGGGCGCTAAATATCACCAAGGATGCCAATACGAGAACAAAAACGCATAAGGCGAACGATATCAAAAGTAGCCGAGTCACCAAGAATTCTATCGAGGGACAGGTGACCGCGAGGGGCGGTCGGAAAGCAAGACATACGCTCGTCCTGGAAGTCAGGACATTCAAGAAGGACATGCACGACCGTAAGAGGGACAATGCAACTAGGACAATAAGGAGCAGGGCGGCGCTCCATCAAGTGACCATGGGTTAAGCGAGTATGGCCAATACGCAACCTCGCCAGAGCTGTTTCCCACCGCCGGTTACGGTGGAAGGAGGACTGCCACGAGGAAACACAACATTTAAGAGTACGTAGCTCGTTACCAGTAACAGACAACCAAGAAGCCTGCCAACGGGTAAGGACTGAGGAATGGATAACCGGGTAAAAGTCGGAATACGGAATGCCCTTACGAGAGATGGGACAAGAGCGGACAGCTTCCTTGGCGGCAGCATCCGCACGCTCATTTAAAGACACACCAATATGGCTGGGAACCCAACAAAACTCAACCGACTTAAATTTACTATGAACGAGAAACAGCCAATGCTGGATCTCGACAACCACTGGATGAACTGGATTAAAGGACCCGAGAGCCATGAGGGCACTACGAGAGTCAACAACAACTACAAAGGAAGACTGACAACGAGAAAGTAGGAGACGAAGAGCATAGAGAATAGCATAAAGTTCCGCTGTAAAGATGCTAGTCTCCGGAGGCAAGCGACACATATAAGTGCAATCAGGAAAAACAACAGAGTAGCCAACACCGTCCGCTGACTTAGACCCATCGGTGAAGACAGAAACGGAGCGGGAGTGAGAAGAAAAGTGCTCGAGGAAAAGGCGTTTTAGAACCGTAGGAGGGGTAAAAGCTTTAGTGATACGGGTCAAGGAAGTACAAAACCGCGGAAGAGGGACCCTCCACGGGGGCAAAGAAGGAACAACACGAGGAGAAACATCAGAAATACGAACGGAAAGAGAATCCTGCAGGCGAGATAACCGGACAGAAAGAGGGAGGTGGTGAAGAGGAACAGGAACCGCAGGAGGGGTAAAAGTTAAAGCACGACAGAGGCGAGAGGAAGGATGTTGCAAGGACCGCGCAAGATAGCGAAGACAGTAGCGATCACGGCGGTCCTGGAGAGACAGGAAGCCAGTGTCAACATACAAGCTAAGGACGGGAGTCGAACGAAAGGCACCAGAACTGAGGCGCAACCCAGTATGGTGCAAAGCATCAAGACGGCGAAGAGTAGAAGGAGAAGCAGACGAGTAAGCAGGGCAACCATAATCGAGCTTAGACAGGACGAGAGAAGAATGTAAAGCAAGGAGAGTGCGCCTATCTGCCCCCCAAGAAGTATGGGACAAGACCCGAAGGAGGGTAAGGGCCTTAGAGCACTCAACACGGAGGTAAGAGATATGGGGAGACCAAGACAAACGAGTGTCAAGGAATAACCCCAAAAGCTTCGCGGAATCTTTGTATTCAAGGGGATGACCATAAAGTGACAAAGAGGGACGAAGAACAACCCGTTTCCGCGTAAATGTCATGGCACAAGTCTTAGAAGTAGAGAACTTGAAGCCATGATCAGTGGCCCAAGACGACACGGCATCAATTGCAAGTTGAAGCCGGCGTTGAAGGAAAGGCGAATCATCACCCTGACAACAAAGGGTAAGATCATCGACATAGAGAGCGGAGAAGACACCAGAAGGAAGAGAGGAAAGAAGACCATTGAGGGCAACCAGAAAAAGAGTAGTGCTCAGAACACTACCCTGGGGCACACCTTCGTATTGCTGAAAAGAGGGAGAGAGAGCGGTACCAAGGCGCACCCGAAAGGAACGACGAGAGAGGAAGCTGCGGAGAAAGAGAGGGAGATGACCACGAAGGCCAAAAGAATGAAGTTGAGATAGGATATGATAACGCCAAGTGGTGTCGTAAGCCTTTTCCAGGTCAAAAAGGACGGCAACAACGGAGGTCTTCGCAGCAAAAGCAGTACGAATATAGACCTCCAAGTTCACCAGGACATCTATCGTGCTGCGGCACTTGCGGAAACCAAATTGAGAAGGGGAGAGGAGGTGATGGTGTTCCAGGAACCACATCAGACGAACGTTAACCATACGTTCAAAAAGTTTGCAGACACAACTTGTGAGAGCAATAGGGCGAAAGTCCTTAGGGGAAGTACCCAGAGACCCCGGTTTGCGAACAGGGAGGACAACGGCATCGAGCCAGTCCTCAGGGACTGACGACGACTCCCAGATCCGATTATACAGACTCAGTAAATACTGAGACGTGCTCGGAGGGAGATGGCGAAGCATCTCATAATGAATACCATCGGAGCCCGTCGCCGTAGAACCGCAGAGGGCCAGAGCAGAACGAAGTTCAGAGAGAGAGAAGGGATCATTATAGGGAAGCTGAAGATGAGTGCAGAAATCTAAAGGACGAGACTCAAGGACAGGTTTACGAAGAAGGAAAGATTGGGGAAGATGAAGACCAGAGCTAACAGAAGAAAAGTGGGAACCCAGTTCGGAAGCGACCTGCAACGGGTCCGCCACAAGATTATCATGGAGGTGAAGGACCGGTGAAACATCGGGAACGAACTTACCCGCTATCTTGCGGATACGCTTCCAGATCTGGGCCAGAGGGGTTTCGGACGTAATTGTTGAGACATAAGATGCCCAACATTCACGTTTAGCCGTACGGATGGCCCTACGGGCCACCGCACTCGCTTTCCGAAAGAAAAGAAAAGAATCGGTCGTCTGCCTACGGCGGTGCCTCTTCCAGGCTGCACGCTTACAGCGGACAGCCCGAGCACAGTCCGCATTCCACCAGGGAACGCACTTCCGTGGACCCCGAGAGGAAGAGCGAGGAATAGAGCGGAGGGCAGCGTTGAAGACAGTGTCATGAAAAAGGAGGAGAGCGCGAGAGAGAGGCAGAAGGGAGAGGTCAGAGAGAGCAGCACTGAGGGTAAATAGGGTCCAGTCTGCCTTAGCAAACTGCCACCTAGGGAAAGAGAGGGAAGGGCGAAAAGAGAAAAAGGAAACAAGGATGGGGAAATGATCACTTCCATGGAGGTCATCAAGAACCTGCCACGTGAAATCTAAGTAAAGAGAAGAAGAGCAGAGAGAAAGATCAAGACAAGAAAGGGTGCGAGTCCGAGAGTCCAAATGAGTGGGCTCACCAGAATTCAGAAGAGACAGGGAAGAAGATAGGAGAAACGGCTCAAGGAGGCGACCCCGGGTATTCGTCAGAACGTCACCCCAAAGAGAATGACGACAATTGAAGTCACCCAGCAGGAGCACAGGCTCCGGCAAGGAGTCTAGGAGGTGTTTCAAATCAGGAAGAGAGAGCGGGACACTCGGGGGGAGATAAATGGAACAAACTGTGTACCATTTCCCCACAAAGATACGAGCAGCAGAACAATGGAGAGGCGAAGGAAAAAGTAAAGGAACAAAGGGAACATCTGCACGAATCAAGAGAGCAGAAGAATTAGAAGCCCCAGCAATGGCTGGGGGGGGGGAGAGAAAGGAATAGCCACGAAAACGACCAGGACGAGCACCAAGCATTGGCTCCTGGAGACAGACACAAAGGGGCGAAAACCGCGAAATCAGAAGTTGGAGTTCGAGGAAATTGGCGTAATAACCTCGAACGTTCCATTGAAGAATGGACAACGACGGGAAGAGAAAGGACAAAAACAGAGAACAAGGAAGAAACAAAGGCGAAAGAGCAACAGAGCACGTTAAAAAATATCAGGGTCGGGATCAGGGTCAGCAAAGTCAGGGTTAGGGGGCATGGGTAAACTGAGCAAAGACGGAGGGAAGGAAACGGGAGAACAGATCAGAGGTGGGCGGGCGGGGTCCGGAGGAGGAGGAGGAAGAGGAGGAGACAACGGAGAGGAGCAGTCAAGGACAGCAGTAGGAAGAGGGGGAGTAGGAAGAGGGGGAGTAGAAAGAGGGGAGCGCACCCCAGCAAGAGCAGCAACCGAAAGGGAAGCAGGGGCCAAAGAAACCTCCATAGCAGGAACAGGGGGCGCAACCACTGAAACGGGAGGGGAAGGAGCAACAGAGCCCGAAGTAGGAGCTAAGGAAGAAAGCGAAGCCTTCTTACCCGCCGGGGAAGAGGAAGGAGAGGAGCCAGGCTTACGCTTCTGACTTAAAGAGACAGGTGTCCCAGCAACTACGTACCGGGCAACGGATTCCAGTGTCTCAACAGAAGCCGAACGAGAGCACACACGACGGCCGTTAGGAGAGCGATGGACATCCGCCTGCACCGACAGGCGGCGGGGAGAGCCGATAGATGGAGGAAGAGGATGGGAAGGAGGATCGGAGGGGGACGAGGAAGAAGACACAGGAGACATGACAGACCGGGTTGAAAGAAGGGGAACCCCAGACAGAGGACCAGGAGGGGGACCCCTCGGGAAAGAACTCAAAGGAACAGAGGAGGGGGCAGTGGGCGTATCAGGGTCCAAGGCCCGGAAACGGTTGAGAGTCTGAGGAAGGGGGGAAGGACGAGGAGAGGAAGAGCGCAACACGCGAGCATAAGAGATGTTAGTATAAGGCGGGAGCCGGCGAACCTGGCGCCTCGCCTCAGGAAAAGACAAACGCTCCCGGTGCTTCAGGTTAAGGACGGCCGCCTCAAGCTTGTAATGGACACAGGCACGGGAGAACGTAGGATGGGCCTCACCGCAGTTGAGGCAGCGAGCTTGGGGAGAAGTGCACTCCGACTTAGAGTGACCTTCACTCCCACACAAAGGACAGAGAGAGACAGTCCCAGAGCAGCGGAGGGCACCATACCCAAACCTCCAGCACTTATTACAAAGTCGAGAAGAAGGAATATACTCCTGGACAGAGCACCTAGCACCAGCAAGAATGACAGAGGATGGAAGGGTCCTACCATCAAAGGTGATCTTCACAACGCGAAGGGGTTGACGGCGACGACCACGAGGGGGACGAGTAAACGAGTCAACCTGGAGGACAGAATGGCCTTGGGCATCAAGGATATGCCGAATATCATCGTGGCAATCCTGCAGATTCCGAACACCGGTTGCAACATGGGGTGGGAGGAGAATAGTGCCAACACTGGAATTCATCTGAACGTTCTTGGAGACCCGAACAGGGATCTCGCCAAGGCAAGATAAGGCAGCCAAGCGGGAAGCCGCATCCTGAGAAGGAGCAGCAACGACACGTGTACCGAGACGAGTGGGGTTGAAAGTAACACACGCATCCACGGAATCTACAAGATGCCGATGGAGGGAGAAATCGTCAGGAGGCGCAGAATCAAGAGGGAGGAGATCAAAGTATTTGGCCCATGAAGCAGGACCAAACAAGGCCTGATACGCATCAGCACGGGAAGGAATCGAGCGAGTGCGGTTGGGGCGCGAACGGCGGTGAGAACCCCTAGAGAGAGAGGGGTCAAAAGGCGCAGTAGTCACAACGAAAGACTTAGCCACACCAGGGGACGAAGTGGTCACCACCGGGGGCTGGAGGCTCGACCCAACCTCAGAGGAGGGAGGGGAGCTGGGGGAAGAAGTCAGGACGGTCAAAGGAGGAGCAAGGTCGGGGCCCAACGCAGCGGGAGCTACAGAGCCTGGTCTTCCAATACAGGCCGACTCGGGGGCTTGGTCGCCCACCCCACGAGCCTGAGAGGGTACAACGGAAACATTCAACGACATAGAGACGAAAAGTGACAAATTCATCCACGAATGTGCCCCCATACCCACCATGGAGCCACAATTAGAGGCAGGACACCCAACAGGAAGCTATCGCTGATCATGCCGGGGCCCCCTAGGGGTGCGTCGTGAGTATACGCCCCACAAACGCCACCTTAAGAACCGTCAGTCCGTCGAGATCGGGTTCAGCGACGAAAGGGGGATTGACAATAAAAGGTTCCCCTCGCTCGAGACGTCGGGTACTACAGTTCTACGGGTGCAAGAGTATGCCTCCTCAAGCACCCGGGCGTCAAAATAGAAGAAGTCCAAAGAAAGAATCCAAAACAAGCAAAAGGTCGGCAGGAAACGACAAGCAGATAGGAGAAGAGGGGGGAGAAAAACGAAACATAAGGAAAAGGAAAAGCGATCCGGCACAATTGGAGAAGACAGCAGCAGGAGTGCAAGGCCAGAAAAGGACAGAGGACTGCCCAACGGAGCATCACACTCCGGCAGCCGTCCACCAAGCCCCCTCACGACGCCAACGGGCCGGAAGGGGAGGGGGAGCAGTGCTGTAAGCTCATGCTGCGTGTGTCAGGCTTGGTAGCTCACTCAATACTGAGGCCACTAACACCCAGGAATTTGGCCCATGATTTAAAAAAAAAAAGGAGTCTGTTTACAAGAGCCCTGATAAAGGTGTGGTGAAACCCGTGTATCCGCGGGGCGTTTAGATCTTGCGTAGTACTCCAAAGCATCATATAATGCGATGCGCAATTTACTGCAAGTCGGTCAGAGCATCATATGATGCGATGCGCAACTAAAGGGTTAAACAATATAGATTTTATACAAAATTTTAAAATACCCTGAGTTACTTTACAATTTATTGATATAATTTAGTTTTGTTTTATTAGTCTTATAAAACTGTAATATCAATACAGTATCCACTTGATTTAATGGCCTATATGTGGCTGTACCATGGTCGTTATTTCCGGAGCTCCGGTACTGTATTTCCGAAGTTAAGTGTCGGTAATTTTTCAAGTAACGTTTAGGTAAGATATATTTTATACAGACAGCCACTGGGTCCACCACTCTAGTGCCCTCTACCCTGTGACGTCACAGATTCACGGC
This sequence comes from Procambarus clarkii, assembly GCF_040958095.1. Taxonomy (NCBI): domain Eukaryota; kingdom Metazoa; phylum Arthropoda; class Malacostraca; order Decapoda; family Cambaridae; genus Procambarus; species Procambarus clarkii. Next base: position 45,906,023 of record NC_091154.1, read on the forward strand.
ACATTGTTTTGATTTGTCATGAGGCTGGAGTATTCATTCCGTGACTTTGTTGGACATATCTGCACAATCAAGGAACATCCGTGCACCATGTCGGCTCCAAATGCACTCGTTGTGTCAGTGATGGCTGACTGGTGGGTGGATGGGCAGGCAGGCAGGGATGGAGAGGCTGAAATGTAGGCAGGCAGGCAGGGAGAGGCTGGGAGGTAGGCAGGGAGGGAGAGGCAAGGAGGGAGGCAAGCAGATGCTGGGTGGTAGGCAGGGAGGAAGAGGCAAGGAGGGAGGCAGGCAGGCAGAGTTTGGGAGAGAGGCAGGCAGGCAGAGCTTGGGAGGGAGGGAGGCAGGCAGGGGCTGGGTGGTAGGCAGGGGGGGGGAGGGAGGCAGGCAGGAAGAGGCTGGGTGGTAGGCAGGGAGGGAGTGGATGGAGATGGATGGTAGGATGGAGGGATGGATTGATGGAGGGAGGGATGGAGCTATGGTTGTTGGGGTGAAGCAGAGAGAGTGTGTGTATGGGAAGTTTCGGAGGGGGGGGTGTCGGTGGTGGGGGAAGGGACTGGCTCGCAACAAGATGTTTGGATGGAAGGAAGGAGGGAGGGAAGGAAGGAGGGAGGGAGGGAAGGAAGGAGGGAGGGAGGGAAGGAGGGAGGAGGGGAGGGATGAAGGGAGGGAATGAGGGATGGAGGAGAGGGAGGGAATGAGGGATGGAGGGGAGGGAGAGATGGAAGGAAGGAGGGAGGGGATGGAAGGAGGTCGAGGAAGGGAAGGAGGGATGGAGGGGAGAGATGAAGGGAGGAATGGATGGAGGGAGGGAGAGATGGAAGGAAGGAGCGAGGGGGGAAGAAGAGAGGGAGGGAGGGATGGAGCACAATGGATGTTGAGGTGAAGCAGAGACAGCGTGTGTATGGTAAGTATGGGGGGGAGGCGGGGGGGGGGGGGGGGGGGGGGGATGTCAGTGGTGGGGAAGGGAAGAGATAAGCCTAACACTTGACCCAGTTAACCAGATGTTTGAATGGAAGGTAGGAAGAAAGGGAAGGAGGGATGGAGGTAAGGAGGGAGGGAGGGAGGTAAGGAGGGAGGGAGGGAGGGAGCTGGGAAGGAGGGAGGGAGGGAAGGAGGGAGGGATGGAAGGAAGGAGGGAGGTAGGGAAGGAAGGAGGAAGGGATGGAGGGAGGGAAGGAGGGGAGGGAGAGATGGAGGGAGGGAGGGAGGGAAGGGAGGGAAGGGAGGGAAGGGAGGGAAGGGAGGGAGGGAGGGAGGGAGGGAGGGAGGGAGGGAGGGAGGGAGGGAGGGAAGGAGGGAGGAAGGGATGGAGGGGAGGGAGGGAGGGATGGAGGGATGGAGGGAGGAAGGGAAGGAGGAAGGGATGGAGGGAGGAAGGGAAGGAAGGACAAAGTGATGGAGGGGAGGGATGGTTGGATGGAGGAAGGGAGCTGGGAAAGAGGGATGGAGGGAGGGAAGGAGGAAGGGAGGAAGGAAGGGATGATTGGATGGAGGGAGGGAACTGGGAGGGAGGGAGGGAGGGATGATTGGATGGAGGGAGGGAGGGATGGAGCACAATGGATGTTGAGGTGAAGCAGAGAGAGCGTGTGTATGGGAAGTATGGGGGGAGGCGGGGGGGTGTCGGTGGTGGGGAAGGGAAGAGATAAGCCTAACGCTTGACCCAGTTAACCAGATGTTTCTTAATTAAATTCTGGATGTACATCATATATATTTTTGCTTACAAATTTTGTTTAGTAATAATATTAGGATAATAAAAAGTTATAAAATACTTGTTTCATGAATGCTTTATTAGATGGAGATTCTCCAGGTTGTCTCTGGCTGGCTGGCAGTCTACTGAGCCATTTCCCAGAAGGGTCATTGGGGGGGGGGGGAGGCAGAAAGTGAGGGTGTGGGGGTAGAAGTTCAGTGAGGGTGAGGGAGGGAATGAAAGGGGTCGGCGGCCTGCTTGCCATGTGAAGACCCTCTGATGCCAAGACAAACCCAATACCGACCTTCGGTAATATCGACCGCCAGACCGTTATATGAGGCTCTAAATACCGGTCTCCCAAACCGGTCGTTATTACCGGAAGATCGGTATAAAAGAGGCCGTTAAATTGAGTGGATACTGTATATATATATTTTTTTTTTTTTACATGTTCAGAGAAGGGATTTTAACAATTAACAAAGACTAAATTTTTTGGGAACACTATTTTCTGCACACCACCAGAATGTCACAATAAAAGGCATGGCAGCACAAAGGTTAAGAACTAGAATTAAAACCCTTTTGTAGAGTTAAGACACTATCATTTCTCCCGCTTGTTATCTTAACCTTGTTCGGTCCCTAGGGGTGAAGTGTTTGCCCAGGTATGTTTGATTATTTAATTCGTCGGTTTTATTATAGGGCTCGTTTTATTCTCTAAGCAGTAAGGACTGGTTTTGAGTGTTTGTATTCTAGGGTAGAGCTTCAAAGCTCTTGCCCTTACAGCGAGCAAGTTAACTGTTATGTGTTCCACCCTAAGGAACGTTGACTACTGGTACCTTGATAAGCCTAAATGAACAGGCATCCTGCCCCCCAACAACAGGAATTCATGACAAGAGGACATTTGTGAGCAAAATGTTTCAGATAACCTCAACACCTTTTACAGTTAATCTCCCATATGAACTCTCATTTCTCTTGCAAGAAACTTTTATAGTTAAATTATTTCTGTCACTATTGTCACTGATCAAACTTATCTCCTATATGAACAAACTTGTACCGTTACATGTGTCTATTTTTTTTTTTCCTACAAAATGTTTAAGACTGACCACTGTTATGATTTATCTCCAGAATCAACTCCTTACAAGATGGAGATTTTCCATACAATATTTCTGACATTCATGACTAATATAACTTATTTCTAGAATAAATTTGTGTGTTTTACAAGACTGATTATATCGAATTATCCTCATGGCTCCTGCTGATTTTCTCACTAAAATATATCATATGCTCTAAACACTGATACAATATATTTCATGTATGAACTGTCACGTGTGTTAAAAGGCATTCTTTATAGGAAAAATATTTCAGGCACCGATACAGCTTATCTCATGTATGAACTTTCAAATTTGTTACAAGATGGGCTTTTCGGTTAAGATATTTTTGATGTACTTAACACTGATATGGTTGATCTCCTGTATGAACTCTCTTGTGTCTTACAAGAGTGCCTTTAGTGGCAAAATATTTCTGGCACTTTGAACATTGATACGGTTTATCTCCTGCATGAGCTCTCATGTGAACTGCAAGATAGTGCTTATAGGCAAAATATTTCAGGCACTCTAAACACTGATACAGGTTTATCTCCTGTATGAACAACCATGTGTCTCACAAGAGTGTCTTTTCGGTTAAAACATTTCAGACACTTTAAACACTGATATGGTTTATCTCCTGTATGTACTCTCATGTGTGTTACAAGATATCCTTTATAGGGAAAATATTTCAGGCATTCTAAACACTGATACGGTTTATCGCCTGTATGAACTCTCTTGTGTATTGTAAGACTGCTTTTTTGGCTAAAATATTTCAGACACTCTAAACACTGATATGATTTACCTCCTGTTTGATTTCTCTCTTGTTTGTTTAGAGTAAACTTTTTTGAAAAATCTGCAGGCCTAACCATTTTTACGAATTGTAGTGTAATTGAATATACTTAGTATGTAAAGCAGACCACAGCAACTGCAATATTATTCGCTTGATAATACCGGGTCAGTAGAAAATGTAAAGAAAATATCAGGAAATGGCCTAACAGACATATACAGATGTTTCTTGAATGACAGGAGATCACAGGTGTCCCATATAGGGTGGTAGTTTATTCCTCAGAATACCTGTGGAACATCTTGAAGTACAGGTCACAGGTGTTAGGGATGATATGGTGGCAGTGTGTTACTCAGATCACCTGTGGAATAGAGAAATGAGACAATATTGTGTACTATTCCAGGATAAACTAGACATTATCTATAAACTCTGGAGAAGATTTTTAGTGTGGTTTATCTACTGTGGCAATGTGCATAATATATTAAGCACATAATTGATGGTTGACATAATATAATGTTTCCTGTGTATATCTCCATACTGAATATGTTATCAATTATTTGCTTAACTGTTATAACTATATTACTCTAATTGTGTGTGTAAAATAGGTAGTTTATTTAAAATATTAATTATATAACAACTAAGCGATATAATAATTATATTACATGATAAATAACTAATTAATTTAGCCCTTCCACTGCACATCTCACAAAGTGATGGGTGGATAATTATGATCAGACTGTACATCCTATCAGGAGAAGTATTAGATTACATCTAATACTAATAAAAATACTAATACTAATAAACTCCTGAGGGTACACAGGGCTCAAATCAGCTTTCTCAGGTCTCCAGTAAACAGACGGTATTTAAAATAAAATAAATATCGTGGACACTGTTTCTGGGTGTGAAGGCCTCAGTACTGAGTGAGCAACCAAGGCTGGTGCAAGCAGTGTGAGCTAACAGCGATGCTGTTGAGCTTGTGTCAACAGCATTACTTAAAAATGAAACATACAAGTATACTCAACATCCTCCCTTCCATACACCTTGGGCACAATTGTGATTGGATATGTAGTCGTGTCTGGATAAGTAGTCAACCCCTCCCCCCCCCCCCCGCCCTCCCCAGGCATGAAAAAATAATACTTTTATGTCCAAGTAAGTACTTTACAATACATTATTTCCACAAGATACCTTAAACAAAATGCTACAGATGATCAAAATATATTGCTAGTAATACAGCAATAATAAATATGGGTACTCACCAAGTGTCCAAATGTTTCTCAACCTACAATAATAATTAATAATTATGATATTGGAATGATGTGTGAGTGAGTATGGTGGTGTTAACTGAGGGTTGAGGCCTAGATGTTGAGGGGAGGGGTTAGGTTTTGTTTGGTTTGGTTAGCTTTGGTTTGGTTAGCTTTGGTTTGGTTAGCTTCTGGTTTGGTTAGCTTCTGGTTTGGTTAGCTTCTGGTTTGGTTAGCTTCTGGTTTGGTTAGCTTCTGGTTTGGTTAGCTTCTGGTTTGGTTAGCTTCTGGTTTGGTTAGCTTCTGGTTTGGTTAGCGTCTGGTTTGGTTAGCTTCTGGTTTGGTTAGCTTTTGGTTTGGTTAGCTTTTGGTTTGGTTAGCTTTTGGTTTGGTTAGCTTTTGGTTTGGTTAGCTTTGGTTTGGTTAGCTTTGGTTTGGTTAGCTTTGGTTTGGTTAGCTTTGGTTTGGTTTGGTTTGGTTTAGTTAGCTTTGGTTTGGTTTGGTTTGGTTTGCTTTGGTTTGGTTTAGTTAGCTTTGGTTTGGTTAGCTATGGTTTGGTTAGCTTAGGATTGGTTTGGTTAGCTTAGGATAGGTTTGGTTAGCTTAGGTTTGGCTTGGTTAGATTTAGTTAGCTTTGGTTTGGTTAGGTTTAGTTAGCTTTGGTTTAGTTAGGTTTAGTTAGCTTTGGTTAGGTTTAGTTAGCTTTGGTTTGATTTAGTTAGCTTTGGTTTGGTTTAGTTTGGTTTGGTTAGGTTTGGTTTGGTTAGGTTTGGTTAGGTTTGGTTAGGTTTCATTAGGTTAACCATGGTTAGGTTTAGTTTGGTTTGGTTAGGTTAGTTTGGATTTGGTTAAAATTGGTAGGTTATGTTCAGTTGGGTTTAGTTAGGTTAACATACTCCAGTACAAACTAGTTTCAATGGCATTATAAATTTGTTCAGGAGAGAGAGAATCGTCCTGCACGATCTTAAATTTGGACACACATTCCTCTGCACTTCTATGCACCACAAAGGGGACATTCCAGATTCATCTTCCTTTATAAGCTGAATGCTTTGATAACAGATCATCACAACATGTTTTCCCTTGACTTCAATGCTTGTTGAAACCCTAAACAACATATTCCCTGCATTTCTTGATGCATTAGTAGTAGGATGCAAAAATATGCTCAGATATAAAACGATGAAATAGGGGAAGGGTTTTGTCCGACACAGGTAAACAAAAACAAAATAATGGTCATGCCACTGGCAACTCGGTAGCTGGCCTCGGAACTACATAGGCTTCTCCTGAGTGGGGGAGCCGCTTGGGGCCGGATCACAAATGAATAGATGGAATAAACGAATGATTGAAGTCAGATAGCAAGGTCAGGGAGTGTAATTGCTATTATTTTATGATGATAGTATCATAGAAGAACCTGACTGCAATACAGACTTTGTACAATGTTCAGATATCAATGAACACAATACTATTTATAATGTTCACAGTTGACACAGGTTAGATACTGCACTCTGCCATTGTTTTGCGCATCTACACATCATGAAACAACCTCATGCTCTTTTAAAAAATATACTTGTGCAAAAATTATTCATATTCAAGATTTAGTGAACAGTATGCTGATGATAATAGCAACATTATGCCTAGAGTTAGCAACAGGCAAGTTATATTGGAGGCATTATGTTGAGTCAGGTGGCATCGTGTCAGCTGACTAGCATGTGAACGCTATGCTGTGTGTGGGTCCCATCAGATCAGCTTAGTGGTTCTTTATGGTGCATAAATATTTAGATAGTTATATATACAAATAGTGTATATCCAGTGCAATAGCACTGCTTTCTTGCTCTAAGAATATAATAATCTTGTCACTAACATTTTACCTGAATGCACCATTTTTTTTAGTGTAGTGATGTTCACACTATTCTCCATTTAATGTTCCATTTTATTATATAAATTTATCAAATTACACATTATTGTTATCAGAATGGTGATAATAATAGCAACAGTATGCAAAGAATTAGCAATGTGAGTAGTATATAGTAACCCATTTTCCATCATCTACTGGCACAGTCTGCTGGAACAGTCTGCTGGTAGTGTGTACTCACCTAGTTGTGCTTGCGGGGATTGAGCTTCGGCTCTTTGGTCCCGCCTCTCAACTGTTAATCAATTGGTGTACAGGTTATCTTGAGGTGCTTCCAGGGCTTAGCGTCCCCGCGGCCCAGTCGTCGACCAGGCCTCCTGGTTGCCGGACTGATCAACCAGGCTGTTGGACGCGGCTGCTCGCAGCCTGACGTATGAGTCACAGCCTGGTTGATTAGGTATCCTTTGGAGGTGCTTATCCAGTTCTCTCTTGAACACTGTGAGGGGTCGGCCAGTTATGCCCCTTATGTGTAGCGGAAGCGTGTTGAACAATCTCAGGCCTCTGATGTTGATAGAGTTCTCTCTCAGAGTACCTGTTGCACCTCTGCTTTTCAACGGGGGTATTCTGCACATCCTGCCATGTCTTCTGGTCTCATGTGATGTTATTTCTGTGTGCAGGTTTGGGACCAGCCCCTCTAGTATTTTCCACGTGTAAATTATTATGTACCTCTCCCGCCTGCGCTCAAGGGAGTACAGTTTTAGGCTCTTTAGTCGGTCCCAATAGTTTAGATGTTTTACCGAGTGGATTCTAGCAGTAAAGGATCTCTGCACGCTCTCCATGTCAGCAATTTCTCCAGCTTTGAAAGAGGCTATCATTGTGCAGCAGTACTCCACTCTAGATAGCACAAGCGTTTTGAAAAGTATCATCATCGGTATAGCATCTCTAGTGTGAAAAGTTCTTGTTATCCAACCTGTCATTTTTCTTGCAGTTGTGACGGCTACTTTATTGTGTTCTTTAAAGGAAAGGTCTTCCGACATGAGTACACCCAGATCCTTTACATTGCCTTTTCGTTCTATGTTATGATTTGCCTGAGTTTTGTACGTGGTTTCCGTTTTTATATTTTCATTTTTTCCATAGAGCATGAGCTGGAACATATCTTCGTTAAACACCATATTATTTTCTGTAGCCTATAGAAAGACCTGATCTACATCTGACTGGAGGTTTGCCGTGTCCTCTATGTTGCCTACTCTCATCAAGATCCTAGTGTCATCTGCAAAGGATGATACAGTGCTATAGGTTGTGTTCTTGTCTATGTCCGATATGAGGATGAGAAAAAGTACTGGAGCAAGCACAGTACCCTGGGGGACTGAGCTCTTCACGGTTGATGGGCTGGATTTTATTTCGTTAACTATTACACATTGGGTTCTGTTGGTCAGGAAATTGTAGATCCATCTGCCTATTTTTCCGGTAATTCCTTTTGAACGCATTTTATGTGCAATAACACCATGTTTTGATAACAAAAGCAATAACAATATTGCTTATGTTATCAAAAGCGTTATTGCTTTTGATAACACATTTATCAAAAGCTTTTGCGAAATCTGTGTAAATTACATCAGCGTTTTGTTTGTCTTCCATAGCATCTAATGCCATATCATAGTGGTCCAGCAACTGCGACAGGCAAGAGCGCCCTGTTCTGAAACCATGTTGTCCGGGGTTATGGAGATGCTGTGATTCCATGTATTTTGTGATCTTACTTCTTAGCACTCTCTCAAAAATTTTTATGATGTGCGATGTTAGTGCTATCGGTCTGTAATTTTTTGCCTCTGCCTTATTTCCTCCTTTGTGAAGTGGTGCTATCTCTGCTGTTTTTAGTATATCAGGAATAACGCCAGTATCTAGGCTTTGTCTCCACAGAATGTGGAGGGCCTGTGAAAGTGGTTTTTTACAGTTCTTGATGAATATGGAGTTCCAAGAATCTGGGCCTGGTGCAGAGTGCATAGACATACTGTTTATGGCTTCTTCAAAATCCAGTGGGGATAGGGTGACGTCTGATATATGATTTGATGTTGGTATCATATCCATGAAAAATTCATTTGGATTATCAATCTTTAGTGTGTTTAATGGCTCGCTGAAAACAGAGTCGTACTGCTCTCTCAGTAGCTCGCTCATTTCTTTGTTGTCATCGGTGAAAGTTCCATCTCCCTTTCGCAGGGGCCCAATACTAGATGTGGTTTTTGATCTTGATTTTGCATAGGAGAAAAAATATTTCGGATTTCTATTTCACTGATGGCCAATAGATTCCTGAACCTATTGGGCTCTATCATATCTACACTTGAAACTGTGTATGGAATCTGCATCCACCACATCACTTTCTAATGCATTCTATTTATTAAATACTCTGACACTAAACAAATTCTTTCTTATGTCTTTATGACTCATTTGGTCACTAAATTTCCACCTGTGTCCTCCTAGTACATGTGCCCCTTGTGTTAAATAAACTGTCTTTGCCTGCCCTATCAATTCCTTTGAGAACCTTGTACAGTGGTACCTCGGAATGCGAGTGTCCCTGTATGCGAGTTTTTCGGAAGACGAGCAGGATTTACTCCAAAAATATGTCTCGGAAGGCGAGGGTTACCTCGGGACCCGAGTTTGTTGATACGTGTACAGGCCGACTGGCGCGTGGTGGCATGGCGATCGCGCCTCAGTTTACCAGTGTCTTGTGTCCAGTGACTATCCCACCTGAATTCTTCACAAGGATTTACAGTTTTTTATCGTTTTTTTGGCCATTTGAGTATAAAAGTTGTCATTATATATCTTGCCATGGGTCTCAAGAAAGCCATTAGTAAGGTTCAACCTAAGAAAATAGCTGTGAGTAGAGGCAGTAGAGGATGTCCCTTCTTGATTAAGAAAATGTGTGAAGTATGGGAAGAACTGCAAAGTTTTGTTGAAAAAACTCACCCAGATAAAGCTGTAGCAGGCCGTTGCATTGACCTTTTAAATGATAATGTGATGTCTTACTACAGACAAGTGTTAAAATGTAGGGAAAAACAAGTGTCATTAGACAAATTCTTAGTAAAACAAGCAAGTCCTAGTGGTATGCAGGCAAAATGTGCCAGAGTGTGCATACCAGTGAAGTCCTCACTGCCTGATGTGATAATGGAAGGGGACTCCCCTTCCAAACAGTAACTCCTCTCTTCCTCCCACCTCCTCACCATCTTCCATACGCCTACAGCATTCAACAGCAAGGTAAGTAATAACTTGAACATAGTTTTGTAGGTTTATTTAGATGAATTAGGTATAAAAATTTAGTTTAATGTGGGGTTTTTGGGGTAGTCAGGAACGGATTAATTCATTTCCCTTTATTTCTTATGGGGAAATTAGCTTCGGAATGCGAGTTTTCGGAATACGAGGCGTCTCCAGGAACCAATTAAACTCTTAAACTGAGGTATGCCTGTATGTGGTGATCATGTCCCCCTAACTCTCTTGTCTTTCAGCAACATGAGGTTTAATTCCCGTAGTCTCTTCTCATAGTGCATGCCCCTCAGTTCGGCCACTAGTCTGGTGGCAAACCTCTGAACCTTCTCCAATATAATTTTATGCTTGACGAGATATGGACTCCATGCTGGAGCTGCATACTCCAGGATTGGTCTGACATACATGATATATAAGGTTCTAAATGATTCCTAACACAAGTTTTTAACCCTTAAACTGCGCATGGCGTATATATATGCCCTGAGTACCATGTCCCACGGTGCGCATGGCGTATATATACGCCATAGGGTGCCAGGCCCGATTCAAATGGCCCGCGGCTACATGGGGTTCACAGTAGCTTCCTCAGGGCTCTTGTAAACAGACGCCATGTTTTAAAAAAATCGTGGGCAATATTCTTAGGTGTGAGAGGCACAGTACTGTTGGAGCAACCAAGGCTGGCGCACGCAGCATGAGCGAACAGCATTGCTGTTCAGCTTGTGACCACAGCATCGCCAAAAAATGTAAAAATAAATATATAATTGTTATTATTTAGTGATGACAATATTACAGATGACCCATGACTGTGATATAAATAACCAGGGTTGTGATAATAGCAGGATTGTTGTAATAATTAGCGCTGTGGGAGGAGTGATGCTGAGAGACGGAGGGAGGCAGCATCGTTTACCGACTGTGTGGCTACCTGTTATTGTTTACATTCACCATACCAGGTCAGTGGTTCTCTATGAACATAAATGTAGATACTTATATATAATGTGTGTATTAGTGTAATAACAACAAAAGGATTATGCTGGGAGGAGCCATATGGGTGACGGAGGTGGTCGTCGTCTGCACGATTTGTCTAGCTGTTTAGAGGGTGGCCACTATGCTCTTTGGGCGCACTACAAGCTTAGGTGTACAGTTATGGTGCATAAAACATGTAGATACTTATATATAATACAGGGGTACCTCAGTTTAAGAGTTTAATTCGTTCCTGGAGACGGCTCGTATTCCGAAAACTCGTATTCCGAAGCGAATTTCCCCATAAGAAATAATGGGAAATGAATTAATCCGTTCCTGACTACCCCAAAAACTCCACATCAAACTAAATTTTTATACCTAATTCATCTAAATAAACCTACAAAACTATGTTCAAGTTATTACTTACCCTTGCTGAGGACTGCTGTTGGTGTATGGAAGATGTGAGGAGGAGAGGTTTTACTGTTTGGAAGGGAAGTCTCCTTCCATTATAACATCAGGCAGTGAGGACTTCACTGGTATGCACACACTGGCACATTTTGCCTGCATACCACTAGGACTTGCTTGTTTTACTAAGAACCAGTCTAAAGACACTTGTTTTTCCCTACATTTTAACACTTGTTTGTAGTAAGACATCACATTGTCATTTAACACATCACCTTGTCATTCACTGTGTATCTGGTTGATACCTGGTTGATGGGGTTCTGGGAGTTGTTCTACTCCCCAAGCCCAGCCCGAGGCCAGGCTTGACTTGTGAGAGTTTGGTCCACTAGGCTGTTGCTTGGAGCGGCCCGCAGGCCGCTGCGGGCCGCTTCTCTGATTGTGCCTATGGCACCTCTGCTCTTCACTGGTTCTATTCTGCATTTTCTTCCATATCGTTCACTCCAGTACGTTGTTATTTTACTGTGTAGATTTGGTACTTGGCCTTCCAGTATCTTCCAGGTGTATATTATTTGATATCTCTCTCATCTTCTTTCTAGTGAGTACATTTGGAGGGCTTTGAGACGATCCCCTCCCCTTTTGAGACGATTCTCCCCTTTTTACAATTTCATCACTTGTTCCTTCACTGCTGTTTTCATCATGGAGATGCAGTGTCTTATGGATACTTTAACCCTTAACATGCTCGGGGTCTAATATCCTGCCATCCGCACAGGCGCATGTGATTTTGAAAAAAAAAAAAAAATTTTTTTTTTTTGCTAATCGGTTAAGTTCTGTTCACTGATCACGGGAAAAATAAAAATAAAATTCTATTGTACTTACTTTTGTTGCAATAGAGCCGAGAAGCTCTGTGATGACGTCACAATCTGCATGTTCGCTCATGCAGTACACGCCCGGGAGGTGTTGCGCGCGGTCCTCAAACAGCCAGAGTTGCCACAAATATATTTTCGCGCTATTTATTTACAATGTCTAAGCGCATTTTATCTAATTTTTTTTCACTAATTGTGTTTCAAATACTGTTTGAACATATTTTGTATCAATAATTGTTGCATATTTGAGTATACACAGGCGCACACAAATGTTTTCAATTACGGCAATATAATGTCATTACAGTCTATTATATTGTATGTTCTGCTTATATTTGTACATATTTACACACTCGCACACGCTATACACACTTTGAAGCAAACTTAGAAGATTTCTAGACTGTGGTAGTCATTGAAGCAGTCGACAGCACATAATGGGATACCACATGTTTCACACCATGTTTGCACAAGCTTCCGTTTCTTGTCTCTACGTGTCGTTGTTTTACACACCAAGCAATCACGTTGGGCTATTGCACGCTTCACACCAGGTGGCAAATACTTAAGTTTGTGTGCTAGGAAGCCTTCAGTGTGAGCGAGGCGTGGAGTACCAGCATGCTGCAACAGTGGGTTTATGATGGGCCGCTGAATACCTGGGACATCTTTTGCAAACTTTCCTAATAACTGTATTGCAGCATCAAATACAAAGTCACGGAAAGTGGGCTTACGTCCAGTTCTCACAAGGTACATGTTGAAACAGTTCAGCATGCTCATGTCCACAAGATGGAAGAACACTTTTTTCGTCCACCTACATGTCTTCCGCACACACTCTGCAGTGCCAATCATCATGTCTGATTTATCAATCAACCGCATGTTGATATTATAGTCTAAAACACAGTCTGGCTTATATAGTGGTGCGTTTGTTTTATGGCTCACTTTCCCACTGTTCACCATTGTTCCATCATGAATTGTTGTCAACAAGTTCACCTCTCTTTTGTCTTTCCACCGAACTGACAGAATGTTATCACTTTTCCTTCTCTGACACTCACTAACTGCAATGTCGTTGTCAAACACAGGCATTTCCCTTCGTTGTGGCTTTACTGTACCAACCAATCCGGTTCTATTTTCTAGCAAGAACCGAGCTAGCAAGGGACTTGTATAGTAATTATCTGTGTATAAAATGTGTCCCTTGTTCATCCACGGAGCCATGATGGTCTTCACTACACTCCCCGAGAATCCATGTTCGTCGTTACCGGGAATGTCTACATCACTAGCCGAGTACAGAATCATGTGTAACACGTATCCTGTCTCACAATCACAAAGAACAAAAAATTTCAGGCCAAATCGGTTTCGTTTTGAGGGAATGTACTGTTTGAATGGAACACGTCCCTTGAAAAGTATGAGAGATTCATCAACCACCAGCTTCTGTGCTGGTACATAAAAATCTCTGAATTTTCCAATAACATCGTTCATGTAGTGCCTCACTCGCCACAGTCTATCATCAGGTGTTCGGTCCTGAACACTTCCAAAATGTAGACACCTGAGGAGTATCTGAAACCTGTCTCGTGACATATATTTCCCGAATAAAGGTGTTGGTATTGTCTTGTCCTTGCTCCAATAGTCATTTATTGCATGTTTGTGACAGTGCTTCATCAACAAACAGAGTGCCAAAAAACACATACATTTCCGCCACTGTGGTATTTTTCCAACGCTGCAGTCGTGAAAATTCTGTGATTTCCCTCTCAATCAGGTAAGCAGCATGCAGGTTCGTTTGGTGTACAATGTATTCCATGAGTGGTTCATCATAGAATGCAGTAAAATATTCCATCTCAGCCATGTCCTCACCTTGATTAGGGAAAAGGTTTGTAATCCCTACATCTTTATCGTCAAAGTGAGGAATATTAGGAATAAAATCGTCACCATCACTCCACTCAAGTATACCAGGCGTCCTGCGAGATGCAGAGGAAAGACGGCGAGGAAGCGATGCATACCGGCGACCAGGAGCTGAATACCGTCTGCGAGAAGCACGGCGGCTACGTGCACGTGAGGTGGGTGCACGTGAGGTGGGTGCACGTGAACACGAGGGTCTTGGTCCCTCATGTGGTGCCATGCGATGGCGCTTGGCCGGGCGAGATGCTGCTGACGCGACAATTTCTCGCCCAGTTACACCACTGGTACCAGCCACAGGCTCAATAAAACTTTGATCTGAGTCACTAAACCCAGAAAAGGAGTCACCTCCCTCTGACTCGTCACCCTCAAACAGAAAATATCCACAGGAACTGTGAGGTCGTGGTAGAATTGGGGTAGAAACTGGGCGAGGAGGCATCGGTGAGCGTATAGGCCTCGCCATGGCATGGCGGTCATTCTCACTTTCACTGCTGCTGCTACTATCACCCGACAACTGTGTATAATCCTCATCGTTGTCTGAATCGTCAAACACACTTTCTTCACCTTCAGAGAATAATTCGTGGGCTATTTGCTCTGGGGTGAGGGACTGAGTGGTGCGTGCCCGTGAGGCGTTTGACCGTGCACTCGCCATGGTGACTCTCGCTAAACTGAGGCCTCCCATGCCTTCGGATCGTGAGCGGGATTTTTTTTCAAAATGGCCGCTGTTTACTAGAGCCCCTGGGCAGCGTATGGGACCCCCAGCTACACCGCGGGCCATTCAAATCGTGCGCGGTACCCATACACTTCATATGAAGTGAAGCGCAGTTGACTGGTAAAACGATTTACACTTCATATGAAGTGATGCGCACTTTAAGGGTTAAGTGGATACTAATTCAGTGATCTATTTTTTTTTATTTTAGAACAGATTGTGTGTGTGCAGATACCAGGAGGAGACCCTATACACGAGGGACCACATTCAGTAGGTAATGGACACCATCCACATGCTCTTGAAGAGGTAAGACTGAATGTGACTTAAGTTATGAACGTAGCAAGATATAATTTAAATGTTAGTGGAATATAATGGATGACGTTAAGGAGAAACTGAAAATGAAGATGAATTTTGGCGAAGAAATTTGTTTTTTGGTGCTGCTCCCACACTTATTTGAACCCTCAAATAAGGGGGGAGGAGTGTTACAGAAAGGTATCAGGACATGTTAATTCCTCGCACCAAATTAAGATTAAAAGTGTAATATAAAAAAAAGTTCAATGTATTAAACTATTGCAGGAAGAGCAAGGATAACAACCATGGGTGTTGTTTGGGAACAGCACTGCTCATCTGGTGGCGGGAATTCTGGTGGCCAATCAGAATCGCTGGACGAGGCAATGAGCACACGGAGAAAGTGGAAAGTAGGCAGTACTCCACTCTCTCCATCGACAATAACATCAATTCTAGGCAGACAGTCGATGACATAATCGGCCAAAGCAGTGCTCCACACTGTGATGCAGTGTGATGGCTCGACATACAGGGGTACCTCGGTTTAAGAGTTTAATCCATTCCTGGAGACAGCTCGTAACCCAAAAACTCCTAACATGAAGCTAATTTCCCCATAAGAAATAATGGGAAACGAATTAATCCGTTCCAGACTACCCAAAAACCTCACTTCAAACTAAATTTTATACCTAATTCATCTAAATCTACACTACAAAACTATGTTCAAGTCATTACTTACTCTTGCTGATGAATGCTGTAGGCGTATGGAAGATGGTGAGGAGGGGGAGGAGGAGAGGAGTTATTGTTTGGAAGGGGAGTCCCCTTCCATTATAACATCAGGCAGTGAGGACCTCTTAGGGATGCATTCTCTGGCACGTTTTGCCTGCATACCACTAGGTCCTGGTTGTAGCTCACTGCTCGATGTTCTCACAACATATCTGTCTATGGAGATTGTTTTTCCCTTCTTCACAAGATGTGTCTGTAGTGAGGCATCACATTGTCATTGAAAAGATTAAAAGCCTCTGCAAACCCTTTAAATTCTTCAATAAATTTCTCAGCAGCTGGTTTGTCTGAGCTGGCAGCCTCCCCATGCCTCACAACACTATGAATACCACTTCTTTTTCTAAATTTCTCAAACCATCCCCTGTTTGCCTTAAAGTCTTTCTCTGCACTAATTTCAGGGGTTTTCTTTACAAGGTCTTCGTGCAATACCCTGGCTTTCTCACAAATGATGGCCTCCAAAACACTATCGCCCGCTAACTCCTTGTTGTGTATCCAAATTACAGTGTGTCCTCACTTGAACGAACTATATGGGGTGAGGCCGATTCGTTCCATCCGTCTGGCCCCCCCAAAAAAAAAAAAAAAATTTTTAACCTTAACACTTTAAGGGGACCGCGTTGTACATTTCCGGTGGGTTTGCTTATGCGGGTTCTGCCCCCGCGTCGTAAATAGCCGGGCGATCTAAAAAAAACATAAAATCCAATTCTTATTCGATCGACTTGGGGTTTGTATGAATATGTTTGCCATTAAATTTCCGTTTTCTCTAATAGGCACATGGCCTATTTGAGAAAACGGCATTGTATTGTAACTTAGAGGAGAGACTATTGAGTTGGTGACACAACGAGGGTAATCGCCCACTTCACACACTCTTGTGTGGGCCGCAATCATGATTTTACATTTATATGCATATGTCTGTGTAGAGAATTTTATTGCGAGTTCAGTGATATAAAATTTAACGCTGTAGGACTAATGTGGAGCTGACAACAAACAAAAGAGTATGAACATTTTGTTGCTGTTTGGGCGTCACGGCGAGACGGCGAGTGATCTACGTTTTTATTTATTTCGTGGTGGAATAGCTAATGCTTTGGTTACATTTTATACACATGATCTTGTAGAGAATTTTATTGCCAACACATTGATACCAAAATGAAATACGTAGCTCGAGAATTGGTGTCAGGAGAGTGAAAAGATTGCACAATGGTGTTTACGCTCAAGAGCCCAAAACGCCGCGCGCACAATGCGCTATTTTTTTCACGGGGACCACGCGCATTAAAGTGTTAATTTATGTAATCTTTCTAAATCTAAAATCTAGTCTCTAAATCTAGCAATATATTGTTACAGTGTTTTACTGTACTTACCTTAACAGTTGAGTTGTGTAGTGCAGACTTTTAGCCTCAATACCCTGAGCGTGCCAAATATGATATGAATATAAATTCATTAAGGAACAGTAACTTTTCTAACAAATGTACATTATACACTACAGTCTGTACATAAAGTACAGACCACTAGAATCACACTACAGTACTGAAGTAAACGTATACTGTACTGTATCACTTAAACTACACTTTTTACACTTTGTACATTTATGTCATTAGAACTGTGTTATACAGCTCAATTGGTACTCCCAGGTAAGTTATGGCTAGTGGTGGGTGCTGGTCCAGTTGCCTGGGCATCGCTGGTACAGTATCCTGGGCATCCTCAGGTGAGTCCATGCTAGTGCTAGGTGCTGGTCCAGTTGCCTGGGCATCCTCAGGCGAGTCCTTGCTAGTGCTAGGTGCTGGTTCTGTAGGCCTACTGTTAAGCTGTACCAAAAACTTTTGAATCTTAGTTTGTTTCTTTATTATGATCTTCTTCATTATAATATCTTTCAATCCCCTTAGGTGTAGATAATAATCTGCCACATCTTCATCATCAGTTACAGCAACCATATCAAGCAGCTGATTAAGGTTTTGTAATGATGCAGCACATGGAATAGGTAACATGCTACAGGTATCTTCCTTCTCTTCCGCATCCTCATCAGCATTACCAGTAACATTCTGGATAATCTCATCATCAGTTAATTCACCATAACCTGGATCATCAGCATCATTATCTAACCACTCAGTCACATCAGAAAGTTGCAAATCTTCCTCGCCAGCATCTCTTAATGTCTCAAAAATCGCATTATCAAAGCCCTCAAAATCATAGTCATCTTCGTCTTCATTCTTACCAGGTACCGGACTCAGAATTTTATTCCATGCGATCTTTAATGTGGTGACCTTCAACTCGTTCCATTGTTTGGCCCAGTTGTAAATAGCGTCTTTAATTGAATATTTCTTAAGTTTTCTAGTGTTCTACTAGCTCTTGTATCCTTATTAAGCCTCTCGTCTCCCTCAGAGAGCACAACTTCCATTATGTCTACATTCATAGCTCTCTTATAAAGCCATTTGAGAGCATAGATAACCCCCTGATCCATGGGCTGTATTAAAAATGTAGTATTTGGTGGTAAAGCCATACATGTTATTTTACCATCAGGCAATGTTAATTTAGCAATGGGGAGAGCTGGGGCATTATCAACCAACAGCATTGCCATTACATCAGCAGGACGAATGCCACGCTCATTGATCTGATGCTTTCTTACTGCTTTACAAAAGTGATTCTGGAACCAGTCTTCAAAAATAATCTGTGTGAACCAGGCATTTTTGGTGTTATAGTAAACAACAGGTAATCTGTTCATGCAGTTTTTCAATGCTCTGGGGTTGGCAGATTTCCCAACAATTGCACACTTTGTTCGGTGACTGCCATCTGCATTACCGTACAATAATGTTGAAATTCTTTCCTTGCTTACCTTGCGACCAGGCATACTCTCCTCAAGCCTAGAGGCCAAAGTGTTTCTTTGAAGGCATTTCCAGTTAAAGCCTGTTTCATCTGCATTGTACACTTGAAACCAGCATAGATTATTAGATACCATGTGCTGAGAAAGTTTATATTTAAATGTATTAACACTTCCTACATCTGCACTTAAGGCTTCGCCACAAATTTTCTTGTTAATGATGCCATGCCTCTCTTTAAGTCGACATACCCATCCAGTGCTAGCCTTGAAATTGTCAATGCTTAACTTTTCAGCAAGTCTTTCAGCTGCATTTCTAATAGAATCAACTGAAACAGTAATTCCTTTCGCACGATGCTGTGTAAACCATTTGAATACAGCCGAGTCCAAATCCGTATACTGTACTTAGCAGGCTTCAATGTTTTCCTGTTGCCTATTGCATGACTTTGACTCTGAGCAACGAATTTCCTAATATTATCCTTCTGCTTTTTTATATCACAAACTGTAGCTTTACCGATGTTGAATTCTTGGGCGAGACGGGTGACAGAGTATCCACGCTCTGCTTTCTCTATTAAATCAATTTTCTGATCAATTGACAAATATTTTCTCTTTCATTTTAAATCTTGATCATCGCGAATGCTGCTCTGAGACATCTTGACAGAGTATAAGAGTTCAAACGATAAAAATTGTTCAAAATTATCCTTTGCGCGCAAGCAACACATTTTCACACTAGGAGGAGGAGGGGAGACAAATGATGCCAGCCACCTCACCATGGCCTAACGTTCACACGACCTGTGCTTGTTTTATTGGCCTACTCAAAATTTAATCTAAATAGGCTTACAAATTGTTTTCAAATAATATTGTTTGTTGTTATAATTAATAAAATATTGTCTGTTTTGAAGATTTATTCATTTTATACAGTACAGTACTGTATTACATAATACCTAGTATATTACAGTACAGTACGTAGGCTGCTAGAGGGAGGGAGGGAGGGAGAGATCCAGGAAACAAACCCCCCTCCCACCCACTCCCCCAATGGCTCAAGAAGCGACCTGCCGGCCACACAATGCCAACTGTTATCTACACCCCAATTGTATTAAAAATTCTGTGAAAAGGAAATGTGTTCAAACTGTTTAAAATATGTACTGTATATATCACAATTTTCACCATTATTATTGCTCCAATATGACATTTTTCTAATAAAAAGGCTATTTTCAGTGTAGATAATGCGATAATTATTATTAAATTGACTCTTGGCATCTGACGACGAGAGGAGAGGAAAGTTAGTGGTTGGTCTCTGGTAGTCAGGTGCAGGAAGGAGGGTGGGGGGGGGGGGGGCTGGAGAGGGAGCATGGAGCCGCCAGTCACATGTTGCCTCTACAGCCTTTACTGACACCACTACCTGTACAGTATTACTCCAGCTTCCCTTGACAACTTCTACCACTGACAACCAGCCTCTACTGACACCACTTGCCTCCTGACAACAACTCTCTCACCAATGCCCCCCTGACACCATTTTATCACCATTTCTCCCTAGAAACAATGGGTAAGGATAATAAAACACTATACATGTATAACTGTTTACACTCTGGCGAATCATAGTTGATGACAGCCAGCTCCGACGCTTGGCCTCGGTGAGTGCTTGGATGAACATTCCTCACTTAATCGAATATTTGTATGTTCCACTGAACATTTGGTACCGAATTCAATTTGTACGGCTCTTCCAGGAATTCGATACAGCGGGGTTCATTAGACTGAGGAAGCACTGTAATAACAACTTTTCCACTTCCTCAAGTATTTATGGTCTTTGTTTTGTGATTGTTGATATTCCTTTTGCCACTTTGGCACTCATAATGTCCTTTTTCTTGGCAAGTATAGTGCATATCGTTTACGTGGATTTGTTGTACTGCCTACAAAGTTCAACAACACGTTCACCATTTTCATGCTTCCGAATGATCTCTTGCTTTTCCTCTATTGTCATCATCACATGTGATTTCTTGCCTTGAACCTTACCACTGGCTTTCTTGGGACCCATTGCGATGTATATTATAACAAATTTTATGCTCAAATTCACTCCGAAAATAAACGGTAAATCCTTGTGAAGAATTTAGGCGGGATAGTCACTGGGCGCAAGGCACTGGCAAACTGAGTGGCGATCGCCGTGCCACCACGCGCTAGGTCGGCCCATACGTGTATCAACAAACTCATATTCTGAGGCAACCCTCGTAACCTGATAAAAAAAATTTTGAGCAAATCCTGCTCGTAACCCGAAAAACTCGTAATCCGAGGTACCACTGTACAGTATTAGGTGTTTACAAGTGTCTACTGCAGAAGATGTGTACCAAGCATTGGAACGGCATTGAGGGAGACGCCTGAGGGTGTTGAGTAAATTAGTAGACTGTGAAAATAGTCTGAAAATTAAAGGAAATTATGTACTGTAAATTAACTTGTATAAAATTGAACATACAGTTGTAATAAGTGTCTTTGGATAACAAAAATGATAGTCACATTGGTTCATTTCTTCTGATGATTTGAGATCATGGTCAAACTCAAGGCCCAGCCTTATAAAGTGTCGCACCTGATGATGGGCCAGGCTGGGGAGGATGACACCTAACAAAGTCATATGAAATGAGACCACGTTGGAAATAATTGGAATTAATACTGGTTTAACTACTGGTTTAAATGTGTTGGGTCTGCTCCACAGCAGGGAGTTAGATCCCAACACCACCGTGAGATGTTTGCTCAATGAGCGCACAAAAATTGGGATATCATTGTGAAACTTTCCAACTTCACCACGGACCAAGTAAGGCACATAACAATTTTTCATTTCCCAGCGATCAGGAAATGCATTTTAACAATGTTAGAAGGGAAAATATATATTTTTTAATTTTTTAATTTTATGTACACCTGAGTGTAGCATAGTACAAACAGTGGACCAGCCGTGGGGTTAAATAATAATGAGATAAATTATTACGAACAAACTAACATTAAACATCGAAAAGACTTACTACATCTTATTTGGAAGCAAATCATCAAATGCAATTCAGCTACAGATAGACAACATTAACATCAGTAATAAAAATGATGGCAAGTTTCTTGGCCTATTCCTAGACAAGAGACTCAACTTCAGCACCCACATTCAACACATAACTAAGAAAGTCTCTAAGACAGTTGGTATACTCTCCAAAATCAGATATTATGTTCCTAACTCTGCTCTCCTCTCACTATATTATGCACTAATCTACCCCTATCTTAATTATGGTATCTGTGCATGGGGGTCTACCACTGCAAACCACCTTAAGCCCATCATCACACAGCAAAAATCTGCTATCAGAATAATAACTAACTCTGCTTTCAGACAACACTCAGCTCCCTTGTTTAAATCTCTAAACTTGCTAAATATTAACTCCCTCCACACATTCTCTTGTGTCAACTACATTTACAAAACCCTGTTCTTAAATGCAAACCATGCTCTGAAACTCTCCCTGGACAGATGTAATAGGACCCATTATCACCACACCAGAAATAAATATCTCTTTGATATCCCCAGGGTCAAACTTAATCTGTGTTAACACTCTATGCAAATTAAGGGACCTAGTCTATGGAACTCACTCCCTAGTGAATTGAAAAACTGTAAAACTCTTGCCTTATTTAAAAGCAAAACCAAAAAGTACCTAACTTCATCTATTTAGTTTCCTACACTGAGCTTTAAATTTGCTCTGTACCTAGTGGTACCCAATCTCCTATTTTTTATGTAATATCAAACAACCTTATCATTGTGTTCATTGCTGTCTTCTTTTATGTGCAAGCCATATGCTGTATTGTGACTACCAATTTTTGTCAACTACCATTCAAGCTGTCATTGCAATCAATCTTATATTGTTTCTGCTGTATTGTGCCTACCAATTTGTTGTCAACTACCATTTTAAGCTGTCATTGCAATCAATCATAGCTACCTATGTGCTTTAATATACTGTACCTATAATTTTCTCTCATCTTTTTTTTTTTTTCATTCCATGTAATCTGTTATCATTTTTTTGTCTATAAATTTTGCAAGTATTTACCTCCTTAAAATTTTCTTAGATTAAGGACCTGCCCGAAACGCTGCGCGTGCAAGTGGCTTTACAAGACTGTAATTACCATATTTGTATCCTCACATTCCTTATGTACATTCTTGTATATGCATAAATAAATAAATAAATAAATAAATATTAATATGCTTAACCCTTAAATGGTGCATAGCTATATACCATTTGACACCCACAGGCGCATACAAAAAAAAAAAAAATTATTTTTTCTTCCTAACCTGTTAATTTGTGTTCACTGATCACGGGAAAAATAATACAAAAAATCGTAAGTGGCATATATTGCCCGCTATAGGGCGGGGAATTCTGGCAAAAAACAGGCGCTGACTTAGCGTGCGTCCCAGGCGGTCTGTTGATAGCCAGATGTCAGGCCGGAGTTACCACAAAGAGATAATTACCTAATTATTTCAATGTCTCCGATTGATTTTTTGTAGTTTTTTGCTGTAATATTATTCAATAGTGTGTAGTGTGATATATTTATATAATAAAATGAGTGAATCATCGCTGTACTCAAAAATATGGTGTGCATATTGTTGATTCAATTATGTTCATCAAACAGTGAACAAATACTTTGTCGGTTATTACACTATATACACAGGTTATACATAAGTATCTGCATGTTTTGTTCACCATAACGAACCACTAAGTTGGTATTATGAGTCAAAAAGTAACGAGGAGTGACCGCCGTGTACCAGCCAGCCACTCACGCCCTCCCTCAACACCTCACTCGCCCACATTCTCCTCCCACCATACTGTTTTTGCTTTTATTCACTATATACAGACACTATATATAAGTATCTACATTTGTGTTCACCATAACGAACCACTAAGTTGGTATGCTGAGTGGCAGTGGCAGTGGCAGGCAGTGACTGGCTGCCACTGGCTGCCACTCCCTCCCTCTCTCACCTCACTTGACTTGACTTGCCACCATTCTCCACCCACCATACTGTTTTTGCTTTTATATACAGACGTTATATATAAGTATTTACATGTTTTGTTCACCATAACTGTACATCTAAGCTTGGATGGTGAGTAAAGGCACAAAGACGTAGGACCTCACACAGTCAGCTGATGGCTGCCGCCCTCAAGGCCAAACACACTAATATTTCTCCTACAACAATACTGTTTGTGGTGTTATTACGCTATATACACACATTATATATAAATATCTACCTGTTTTATTCACCATACTTGTACAAATAAACTGGTATGGTGCCCAAAGACCATCGTGGTCATCAATAAACAACATGGTAAGGCCTGCAGACGACGCTCCTCCCTCACCAAAATGGCGGCTCCCAACCTACTCCTCTTGCTGTTTATACCCTCTATACACACGTTATATATATAAGTATCTACATTTGTGTTCACCATAGCGAACCACTAAGATGGTATGGTGAGTGCAGTCAATAAAAGGTGGCCACACACACACTCAGAAGACAACGCCACCACCCTCCCTCCCACAGTGGTGGGAGGGAGGGTGATATGATAGAGCCCAGTAGGCTCAGGAATCTGTACACCAGTTGATTGACAGTTGAGAGGCGGGACCAAAGAGCCAAAGCTCAACCCCCGCAAGCACAATTAGGTGAGTACAATTAGGTGAGTACAGCATTACTCCTCCCTCCATGGTGCACAGCGCCAAATATCACCACAATCCTGCTATTATCAGAACCCTGGTCAGTTTTATCAGTCAGGGGTCTTCTGTAATAATATCATTGCTACATAATAGCATGAACAAGTATATTATGACTTTTTAGGCGATGCTGTGGTCACAAGCTGAACAGCAATGCTGTGAGTTCATGCTGAGTGCATCAGGCTTGGTAGCTGACTCAATACTAAGGCCCCTAACACCCGGGAGTTTGGCCCACGATTTTTTTTTTAAATGGCGTCTGTTTAGAAGAGCCCTGATGAAGGTGTGGTGAACCCTGTGTATTCGTGGGCCGTTTAAATCTTGCGTAGTACTCCAAAGCATCACATGATGCGATGCGCAATTTACTGGAAGTCGGTCAAAGCATCATATGATGTGATGCGCAATTGAAGGGTTAAGGGTCCCAATCCTGGGTGGGAAAGAAATGGTTGGGCACATTTCCTTTCACCTAATGCCTCTGTTCACCTAGCAGTAAGTAGGTACCTAGGAGTTAGTCAACTTGTTGTGGGGTTGTATCCTGGGTGGGGTCAGTAAGTCGACCTTGAGGGAGGGATATAAGCCTAATGTGTATGAATGCATTCAGGCTTCCTGTCTTTCGACACAATGAAGTATGAATTATATATTAAAATTAGTGGGATCCCCACTTGTTACATTCTTCCAGCTTGAAAACCTCTTCTCTAATTGTGACTTTTTGTTTTTCTTCATATATAGTGGTACCTTCGTTTACAAATTTAATCCGTTCTCAGAGACCGGTTGTAAACCGAAAATTCGCAAACCAATACAAATTTTCCAATAAGAAATGATGTAAATTGAATTAATCCGTTTCACACTCCCAAAAAACCAGCGTTGACTGTAATGAAACGCCATTTTCTGGGCGAATCTCGGAGGCTTCCCGGAGCTATCCAGGCTGAATGGATATGTATAACTTTCTGGTATCAGTCAAGGTGCATGGAGTTTTTGCCTACCGAGGACTACGAACCAGAACATGGCCCTCTCAGAGAGGCATGAGGAGCAATGGCCTATAGAAACCCCCTATGGTTGAGAGCATTCTATGTCTGCCATCGACCAGGACAGGCACCCATAGAGGTAGGTGCCCCAAAACAAACCCCAATTCTGGTGAAAAGATTGCTAACGAAAGCCGAACAAGTGGACAGAACACCCCAAACAAAAACAGCAAACTAGAATGACGTCACCGCGCAGCCATCTGCGCAACCCCCCCACACTCCTCGGGAGGGGGAAGGGGAAGCCCCAGACCCTCTGCACCGGCTATCCAACTGGCAGTTCTTAGCCCTTAAACTGTGCATGGTGTATATATACGCCACGAGTAACATGTCCCACCGTGCGCATGGCGTATATATACGCCAAAG
Source organism: Procambarus clarkii (assembly GCF_040958095.1). Classification (NCBI taxonomy): domain Eukaryota; kingdom Metazoa; phylum Arthropoda; class Malacostraca; order Decapoda; family Cambaridae; genus Procambarus; species Procambarus clarkii. Next base: position 45,931,689 of record NC_091154.1, read on the forward strand.
GGTGCCAGGCACAATTCAAATGTCCCGCGGTGTAAAGGGGTCACCCGTACCGTCGCCAGGGGCGATTGTAAACAGACGCCATCTAGAAAAAAATCTAGAGCAGGCCTCCTTTGTTTCCCAGGCCTTAGTTAGTGGCCAGACACCATGGCGAGCGCATCACGACCCGCGTCCGACCTCGCTCAGCGCACCGCGCCATTTTTGACTGAAGATGAAATAGCCAATGAATTGTTCAAGGATGTTGACGAATCTGATATAGAGGAGGATTATACACAGCCTGAAGAAATAGAAACCACGGATAGTGAGGGTGAACATGTTGGTGCCATGAGGGTGAGGATGCCATGAGAGTTACCCGCTACTACTCAACACCACTTCGTGCCCAAGCACATAGTTCATGTGTTCCATTGCAAGTTTATGATATGCTCGACGAGTCTGAAACAGGTGAATCATTCTCAGGTTTTAGTGATCTAGAATCAGAGAATAGTTTTGCCCTGACTGCTAGTGCCAGTACAAGTTTCGCCGCATCAGCTGCCTGCCCAGCTAAGCGCCGCCGCATGGAACAATATAGCGACAATGAGGAACAAATCCCCTCATGTTCCAATACTTTTCCCTCATCGACCCTTCCTGCCCCTACTGTTGCTAGACCTGTTTCAGCTCCTGGTCCCCGGATTCCTCGCTGTGGTGCAGCTAATGGCTCTTGGAAGACAGCAGGTTTATTTGTGTGGAGTGATGGGGAAGATTTTGTTCCACAAATTCCCGAATTTGACAATAGAGATGTGGGAATTACAGATCTTTTCCCTGATACTGGTGACGAAATGAGTGAAATGGACTTCTTTATTGCATATTTCGATGAGCCGCTCATGGAACACATTGTTCACGAAACGAACAGACTTGCAACTGATCTCATTGAAGGTGAGAAACTATCAGAATTTTCACGACTACAGCGTTGGAAAGAGACAACTGTAGGTGAACTGTATGTGTTTTTCACAATTTGTATGCTGATGAAACATTGTGTGAAATATGTAATATCAGATTATTGGAGCAAAGACAACGCTGTTCCAACACCATTGTTTGGTAAATATATGACAGACAGATTTCTGTTGATCCTACGGTGCCTTCATTTTGCAAATAATGCAGAAGAGAAACAGGATGATAGGCTTTGGAGGGTGAGGCACGTGATAAATGACCTGATTGGAAAGTTCCAAGATTACTACGTACCAGCTCAGAAGCTGGTTATTGATGAATCCCTTGTGCTTTTCAAAGGACGTGCTGCCTTCAAGCAGTATATTCCCTCAAAATGCCACCGATTTGGATTGAATTTCTTTGTGCTCTGTGACTGTGAATCAGGAATGGTGTTACACATGATACTGTATTCCACTACAAATGTAGACATTTCTGCTAATGACCAACATGGCTTCTCAGGTACTGTAGTGAAGGCACTTTTAGCACCATATCTGAACAAGAGCCACATATTGTACACAGATAACTATTATACCATTCCCTTACTAACCAAATTCTTGCTTGATAATAAAACTGGAGTGTGTGGCACAGTAAGGCCAAAACGAAGGAAAATGCCTGTGTTTGACACTGCTATGCAAGTAGGCGATTGCGAGGGAAGAAAATGTGGTGCAATACTTTCAGTGTAGTGGAAAGACAAACGTGAACATGCTGACCACCATTCACCCTGGTTTAATGGTGGACAGTGGCAAGGTGCAGGATGAGGATATGAAGGTAGCAGGATGGGGGATAGAGGTAGCGGAATGGGGGGATGGAGGTAGCGGGATAGGGGTATGAAGGTGGCGGGATGGAGGTAGCAGGATGGGGGGACGGAGGTAGCAGGATGGGGCATGGAGGTAGCGGGATAGGGGTATGAAGGTGGCGGGATGGGGGGATGGAGGTAGCGGGATAGGGGTATGAAGGTGGCGGGATGGGGGGATGGAGGTAGCGGGATAGGGGTATGAAGGTGGCTGGATGGGGGGACGGAGGTAGCAGGATGGGGGGACGGAGGTAGCAGGATGGGGGGACGGAGGTAGCAGGATGGGGGGACGGAGGTAGCAGGATGGGGGGACGGAGGTAGCAGGATGGGGGGACGGAGGTAGCAGGATAGGGGGACGGAGGTAGCAGGATGGGGGGACGGAGGTAGCAGGATGGGGGGACAGAGGTAGCAGGATGGGGGGACGGAGGTAGCAGGATGGGGGGACGGAGGTAGCAGGATAGGGGGACGGAGGTAGCAGGATGGGGGGACGGAGGTAGCAGGATGGGGGGACGGAGGTAGCAGGATGGGGGGACGGAGGTAGCAGGATGGGGGGACAGAGGTAGCAGGATGGGGGGACGGAGGTAGCAGGATGGGGGGACAGAGGTAGCAGGATGGGGGGACGGAGGTAGCAAGATGGGGGGACGGAGGCAGCAAGATGGGGGGACGGAGGTAGCAGGATGGGGGGATGAAGGTAGCAGGATGGGGGGACAGAGGTAGCAGGATGGGGGGACGGAGGTAGCAGGATGGGGGATGAAGGTAGCAGGATGGGGGGACAGAGGTAGCAGGATGGGGGGACGGAGGTAGCAGGATGGGGGGACGGAGGTAGCAGGATGGGGGGACGGAGGTAGCAGGATGGGGGATGGAGGTAGCAGGATGAGGGGATGGAGGTGGCAGGTTGGGAGGATGAAGGTGGGAGGATGGAGGTGGCAGGATGGGAGGATGGAGGTAGCGGGATGGGAGGATGGAGGTAGCGGGATGGGGAGATGGAGGTAGCAGGATGGGGGGATGGAGGTAGCAAGATGGGGGGATAGAGGTAGCAGGAAGGGTGCGGGATGGGAAGGAAGGAGGTAGCGGGGAGGGTGTGGGATGGGGGAGATGGAGGTAGTGGAGAGGGTGCAGGATGGGGGATGGAGGTAGTGGAGAGGGTGCAGGATGGGGGGATGGAGGTAGCGGAGAGGGTGCGGGATGGGGGGATGGAGGTAGCGGAGAGGGTGCAGGATGGAGGGATGGAGGTAGTGGAGAGGGTGCAGGATGGAGGGATGGAGGTAGTGAGGAGGGTGACCAGCTCTGCCAACCTTCTCACTATTGCCCGCCTGCACACACTGACTCCTGCCTGACCACTGCTGCATGCCTATCCACCCACTTTGCCACCCGCCTCTCCACCATCCATCCATCCAGTCCCCCTCCACCATCCATCCATCCAGTCCCGCTCCACCATCCATCCATCCAGTCCCCCTCCACCATCCATCCATCCAGCCCCGCTCCACCATCCATCCATCCAGTCCCCCTCCACCATCCATCCATCCAGTCCCGCTCCACCATCCATTCATCCAGTCCCCCTCCACCATCCATTCATCCAGTCCCCCTCCACCATCCATTCATCCAGTCCCCCTCCACCATCCATCCATCCATCCATCCATCCATGCAGTCCCCCTTCCACCATCCATCCATCCAGTCCCCCTCCACCATCCATCCATCCAGTCCCGCTCCACCATCCATTCATCCAGTCCCCCTCCACCATCCATCCATCCAGTCCCCCTCCACCATCCATCCATCCAGTCCCGCTCCACCATCCATTCATCCAGTCCCCCTCCACCATCCATTCATCCAGTCCCCCTCCACCATCCATCCATCCATGCAGTCCCCCTTCCACCATCCATCCATCCAGTCCCCCTCCACCATCCAACCATCCATTCATCCGTCCAGTCTGGCAATTACAATGCCACATTGTCTAATGGATGCTCATGTTATCCGTACATATAATTCTCATTTCTAAATATACCATAACTTTGAAAGTCTGCTTTCTGGCCATGGAGTGTCAGCGACTGCTCTTCTGCCATATATAATTTCCTAATATACCATGGTTTTTTCAATCTCTGTTTGCCTAGATCTAACTAAATTTCAAGCTTACCACACATAGTTTTAGCTGCCTAGTCCATGTTGTCATGCTGGACAACACCTCCATTAGACAGTATCCATACAAATGAGACTCAAACTGTTGCTCTGTGTAAGTTGTAAAGTTATAATGGATATTACAAAATTTTTAGTACATACCTGCTTTGCATGTTGGATTTTGAAGTGCTTGAAGAGTTGACTTTGAATCACAGAAAGTTACTCCTCCACTGTTTTTCAGTGCTTTAGTGGAAAGTTGCAATGATGTTAATTCTTTGTGTGAAGCCAATCCAGTTATTCAGTATCACACTAGTGGTCTGTGTACATCTGTTGTCTTTGTATATTCTGCAGGCTGCAGCAGTGTGACCTGTTGACATTTGAACAAATCCATCAGTGTAAACATAGTGCTCGTGAGGCTGTAAGTTATTTATAAAGGAATCAATACTCTCTAGGCTCACTGATCCATACCTGATCCTCCCTGCCTGTCAGACCTCAATCATTTGTTTATTTCATCTATTTGTTCCCAACCACTTGGGCTGGACAGTAAAGCAACGGTCTCACTTCATGCAGGTTGGCGTTCAATCCCCGACTGTCCAAGTGGTTGGGCACCATTCCTTCCTCCCTGTCCCATCCCAAATCCTTATCTGACCCCTTCTAGGTGCTATATAGTTATAATGGCTTGGCTCTTTCTCTTCATAAATCTCTCCCTCCATTGATTTGCATGGGAGTCTGACCCCAGACACCTTCACCCATGTAGTAGACACCCACCCAGCCTATGTAGTTTGGTGGCCAGCTACCAAGCTACAAAACCCTTCCCCTTTCATCATTTTATATCTTTTCATATTTTTTGCATCCTGCTACTAGTGAGTCAGGAAATGTTGGAAATATGTTGTTTAGAGGTTCAATAAAAAGTGAAGTCAAGAGAAAATGTTGTGATGAGCTTTTATCAAAACATTCAACTTACAAAGGAAGATGAATCTGGAATGTCTCCTGTGTGGTCCATAGAATTACTCAAAGCCACCCAATGTTACCCAAAGCCTCATAGCATTATGTAAATAATGAAGAAATGTGGTAAATTTACCCACTATTATGTTGGTGCTGAATGAAGAACATGAAAAAACCAGCGTTGAATGTAATGAAACGCCATTTTCTGGGTGAGACCCGGAGGCTCCCCGGAGCTTTACTGGCTGATTTGCTAATGTCAGACTTTGGCATCAGTCATGTGTATGGAGTTCTAGGGCCTACCGGAGACCACGGCCAGAACCTGGCCCCCTCAGAGAGGCAAGGGGAGCAATGGCCTATAGAAACCCCCGTGTGGTAGGAAGCATTCTATGTCTGCCATCGACCGGGTCAAGCATCCAGAAAGGCAAGCATTCCAAAACAAACCCCTATTCTGGTGAAAATTGCTACCTAAAGCCAAACTAGTGATTAGAACTCTTCAACAGAAAACAAGTAAACTAGTATAACGTCATACGTCACCGCGCCGCTGTCTGCGCAGCTCCCCCCTCCCCGGGAGGGGGAAGGGGGGAGGGGGAAGGGGGAGCCCCAGACCTCCCACGCCGGCTATCCACCCATCAGTTCTGAGGCTGGATGTCAAAACACACGAAAAACCGCCGACCGGAGGGAGGGAGGGAGGGTTGCCGGGGAGCCTCCGGGTCTCACCCAGAAAATGGCGTTTCATTACATTCAACGCTGGTTTTCTGGGGGGAGCCCCGTCAGCTCCCCGGAGCTAATTACCCACAGAGGAAGGTTAAAGGGACAGAACCGGGAGGCGAACACCACGCACCCCCCATGGAAGCGAGACAACCGGCAGCAAATTCCAACCCAAGGCGCCACAGCCCCGAAAAGTCACGGGAACAACACGAGAACAACGAGCAGCAAGGCCCCCGCACGAACACCAAAAATCCATGCCCGAAAGACCACAAGGCCACGTCGCCCAGACGGCAGCGAGAGCAGTGAAGCTACGAACGCCACAGGCATGAGGGAAGAACACAGGCAGCTTAGCCGCAAGAACACGGCTGACCACCCGGGACACCATCACCCGCGAACCGGGAAGAACAGAACCGGATCAACGCAAAACGCGCTCCGGACCCAAACGCCGTGGCACGCAAACAACAGCGGAGGGCCGCCACTGAACACAAAACACGACACCCCCCCGGCCCGACCAACAAAGCACCAACAAACCCTGGACCCCTCCAGAATGCAACAGCCCCACCCCGTGCCAGAAAAGATGGAGACTGCTGCCACCGAACAACCAAAACGCTAAATCTGAAGGAGCAAGAAAACTCAACGACTCGACCCCCAGAGGTAAAGGCCAAAAGGAAAGAGCCGACGAAAAAAAAAAAAAAAACACCGGAACCGAAGGGGCACTACCAACCGGGGAGAAGACAGAGCACGCTGACCAGAGACCAGGATGGTGCAAGCGACGCACGAACAGGCCAGAGGTGAAACAACGCACAAGACAGCCTACTAACGGTGCAGAAGCAACACCAAGACCGAAAGCAAGCTGAAGCGGCTCCGCAAGCGCCACACGAAAAGAGGCGACAGTATGTGGCAAGACGACGGCCCCCAACCCCCACCAGAAAACCATGCTGAGAGTAAACCAAGCTAACAAGAGTAACCACCTAAGAAGGGACAGGAAAAGGAAGGACCGCCAAAATACCCCATACTGCCGCCAAGAGAAGCACGCAGGTGGGACACCTACCACGAAGCCACCCGACCACCAACCGGAGGCGAGACCGTGAAGCAGAACATAAGCAGCCCCGACAAGGCCCCTCCGAGCCCAGGAAAAGGTGGAGCCGCGGGAAGATCTCGGGCGCGACCACCGAAACCCAGGCGGCACAAGGAGATCGAACGTCTGCCCAACAGAAAAACTCCCCAAAGCATGCAAGCCCGCCAGGAGTTCAGAAACGACGGGTCTGACGCAAGACATCGCAAGACCAAAAAAAAAAAAAAAAACGGCAGGGCAAGCTAGGAAACCAAAGAAGGCGGAAGGGTCGCCGCCAGAACAGTACCCAAACCAAGGGGTACGAACAAATGCAATAGACCGAGACAAAGAAGCACATCACAGGACACAGGCTGAAAAACACCCAAGAACACATGCAAAACACCCCAGCTGCAGAGGAGGCAGGAAGAAAGAGCAGAAGCACAAAAAAAAAAGGAAAACAACCAAGGGTAGACAATCAGGCAGGGACAGAAAACCCCCACTCAATCCCCAGGCACAAAACAGCAGCAAAGTGCCACACCACAACCGGACACAGGAACAAGGACACGCCACCGTGAAACACGGTACCAATGCACACGTGCAGCAGCAGCAACAGGCACCACCACAACATGCAACATGTAAATAGCAACTCCCTTCTGCAAAGGCAGAGAAACAGAGCAGGCAGACCCCAGACAGGGCCAACGGAGACACGACAAAACCCAGCAGGCCCAGAAACCTGCACCAGGCGACCGACGGCGGAGAAAACCCCGCTCGATACCTGCTGGATGGGGTACTGGGAGCTCTTTTACACCTCTAGCCCGACCCAAGGCCAGGCTAGACCGGCCAGAGGGTGGCCCACCAGGCAGCTGCTAGGAGCGGCCCGCCGGCCCACATACCCCCACAACCAGGATGGGCCGGAACTGCTATACGAAAACAGGCTAGTGTGCCCTGGAAGTCCACGGACGAACAAGCAAGAAGGCTTATGCTCGCAAGTAGGTCGTGTAACAAGCACAGACCACTGATGGTAATACAGTGTTCCCCAATTGTGCCAATAGCACCACTGCACTCCACTGGTACTATCCCACAAGTTCTATCAAATAGGCGGGACCCAAGAGCCAGAGCTCAACCCTGCAAGCACAGCCAGGAGCCTTACCAGGTGAGTACAGAACCAACCCTACAACCCCCACACCTCACAACATGAAAAAAGGTGGGTCCCCTGAATGACTACAGCATGGGTTGGACATGCACATGAGGGGGACAGGAAGGGTTGAAAAAGGGACAGTCACTGGTGTGCGAACGGTCTCAGTCGCACAAAAATATACCTAAATAAAGACAGGTATATAAACACCGCATCCAGCGCACGGCCAAAAGACGCCAAACCGCAGAAACTCACCAACTTGACATGACTCAACCGTGCCCAGAAGAACCTGGGAGCACCGCCAGGTGAAGACGCCAGAGCCGGACCCTGCCGGACCCGCAGGAGAGCAGGGAGAGGCGAAGGAGGCGGCCCACACCCATGACACAGGGAAAACCGCGGCGTCCTCCCCACAACTGGGAACCAGGACACCCCCGGAGCGAAGGGGCACATACCGCAGCCAGGGAGAAGAACGAGAGGCGAAGCACCGTAGCAAAAAGGGCGCAAAACACCAGCACTGAAACACCGCCCAGACCAAAACAAACTCCACAGCGCATGCACATGACACGCTGGCCGAACCGCACAACCCTCTGTGGGAAGGCGCCAACCAGGACTACTGCACTAGAAAAGTAGCCAAAAGAGGAAGCAGGAACAATAAAACCGGCCAAAGAAACAAAGAGCCCAAAAAGGAACCCAACCGGGCGACAAGGAGCCCAACAGGGCGACAAGTAGCCCAACAGGGCGACAAGTAGCCCAACAGGGCGACAAGTAGCCCAACAGAGCGACAAGTAGCCCAACCGGCTCACAAGTAGCCCAACCGGGCCACAAGTAGCCCAAAACGGCGACAAGGATGAGGAGCCAACAGACGTTCCAATAATGCGGGAAGTAGCGAAAAACCTTCCCGAACCCTCGAGAACACAGAAGCCAACACTAGTCCCGAAGGCACACAAAGGCGCAGGCGCACCCGAGATCATAAGTCACGTAGAACCCCATCGAACGGGGAAACATGACGAAAACACCGTCCCAAAAAAGGGTGGGAGAAAACATCCACCCACAGGACGGAACCAACCGACTCAAAGGCCAAGGAACCGAGCCCGGGGAGGGGCCGACGCCCAACAGCACGTACGGCGAGTGGGGAGGAAAGACCCCACTCCGCATAACCACAAGCCCCGCCAAGAGGGGGATAAAAACCCCCACGGGGTCCAACGGGGCCAAGGCCCCCCAAGTCAGCCCCTCCCCAGCCCCGGGAACCTACACGACAGGCCCCGGGGCCGAGCCGTTCCCCCAAAGCCCCGGCCGTACCAGAAAACCGGGGCAGCCGTGAAAACACTAAGGAAGGGAGCCCACTGGCAGACTCATACAACACGGCTGGAGGAACAGGCTCAAATGCCCCTATCACTACCCCGGAAGGGGAATTCCCCGAGACTGCCCGAGTCTCAACACCATCAAAACCCCGCCCCGAACCTACAGACGGTAAGGAACCGGATGCAGGCAGGAAGGGTGATCCAGGGGAAAGACAAGGTGGCGTGGATGGAACCGAAGCAACCAACACCCCCAAGTCCCAAAACGAACTACTACGGGGCAGCCCCGGGGCTCCCGGGGAGGAAACCACGAGAACGTTGCCACCACCAAGGCTCAAGTGCAACGCCCCTGCCGCCCGCACCCGCTTTGTCAGCACAACTGGGTAACCGAGCCACAACGAGCAACCAAACTCGCAGGACTCCGGGTCGAAGGTGTCACCGACCCCACAGGCAGCAGACGGAGGCAAAACAGTCACCCAGAGACAAAGGGTGAGAGCAACCCTCAAACTCGCTGGAAGCGAGGGGGGGACTCTGGGGTCACATCCATCGGACCTGCGCGCCCCCAGGGGTTTCCCAGGGTCCTGAGCGTTTACTATAAGAGGACTCGCGCTCAGGTAATCCCAGGCAGGGTACTGCTAACCGGAACCCAAAGCTACCAAACAACTTTCTAAGAGCTGAACCCCCGGGACATGTACACTCACGGGGACCAAGCAGGGGTACCACCAGAAAATACTCAAAACACAAGGGACACAAGGGGCAAGAACGAAGGCAGACTAGTGAATGTACATTCACTCGTACATACTAGTACATTCACTAGTACATACTAGTGAATGCTATCACTAGTATGTACATACAGTGGTACCTCAGCTTACGAATTTAATCCGTTCCCAAAGATGGTTCGTAAGCCGAAAATTCGTAAACTGAAGCAAATTTTCGGATAAGATATAATGTAAATTGAATTAATCTGTTCCACACTCCCCAAAAAATTACCTTCAAGGTAAATTTTATACCTAATTCACCCAAATCTTTAGTACTAAAGTATGTACAAGTTATTGCTTACCCTTATTGATGACTCTTGTTGGCGTACGGAAGACAGTGAGGAGGGGGGGAGGAGGAAAGGTGTTTGGAAGGGGAGTCCCCTTCTATTATAACATCCGGCAGTGATGACTTCTCTGGGGGGGTATACTCTGACACATTTTGCCTACATACCACTAGGACCTGCTTGTGGCTCACTGCTTGTTTTTCTCACTAAAAACTTGTCTAGTGACACTTGTTTTTCCCTACGTTGTAACACTTATCTGAAGCGAGACATCACATTGTCATTAAAAAGGTTAACACAACAAGCTGCTACAACTTGCTCTGGGTGAATTAATAACTTTTCAACCTCCTCAAGTGTTGTGTTCTTTGTTTCGTGATTGAAGATATGCCTTTTGCCATTTTAGCACTCATAATGTCCTTTTTCTTAGCAATTACAGTACATTTGGATTTGATGTCCAAAGGGTTTGGAAAGGATGGGGGAGGTAGAGGGATGGGGAGGTGAAATTCTGGAAGAGGATGTGGGTATGAAGAGAGATTACAGTACATATCATTGACAGATTTGTTGCACTGCCTAGCTAGTTCAACAACCCAGCAGTTATCAACCTTATCAGTTATCAAGCAGTTATCAACCGTAGCAGCCATCAACCCATGTACAGTGGAACCTCGATTAACGAGCGGCTCTATTAACGAGTTTTTCCAGTAATGAGCAAGCCACTCGCAGCAAATTTGCCTCTAGTGACGAGCTCGCCTCTATTAACGAGCAAAACCACATGGTGCTTCCTAGCATTTCGCGGGTTCTCGCAAATTCTCGGACGCCTCCGACGCCAGTGTTGTTGTTGTATCGCACACGACAAGCATCCCTCTGGATTTATTTGCGCTTTCCTTTGGGTTTTTAGTGGTTTTGCGACTACAATTTGTAACACACGATGTCTCCAAAGAAGCTGCTTGCTAAAGATAGTGTTGTCAAGAGGAAGATACAATTACTGTGGATTTGAAGAAGGAAATTATAGCAAAGCATGAGTGTGGTGTCTGTGTGATTGATCTCACAAGGGAGTATGGCAGGTCCTCATCAACAATTTACACCATTAGTAAGGGAATGAGGAGGTAAGGGAGGATGCTGCCTCTTCCACTGAGATCAGGGAAGTGTTGGGAATGTTTGAAAAGGTGAACGCATTCTTGGAAAAGCTGCTCTGATAAAGTAGTGACAACCCGGTGTGTGAAAATGTTTAATTAATTTATCACTTTGTGATAACACTTTGTGAAAGTGTTATCACTTTCGCAGGTATATGTCGCTTGAACGTGACACACTTTTTTCTCTTGAATGCACCCAAACACCGCACTCAAGCGTCATTTGAGCAAATATTTCTATAAAATCCAATTCTTATCCGATCAACTTGGGGATTGTATACAGGTTTGCCATGAAATTTCCGTTTTGTCTAATAGCCACCTAGCCTATTTGGGAGAACGGCATTGTATTGTATCTTCGTGGTAAGACCATTATATTGTTGACACGACGAGTTTAATCGACGTAGTTTTTTATTTGGTGCTGGTCTAACGCAGCCTTGTGTGACATTTGAAATGAAATTTGGGTGAAATTCCCAAGAAGAGAGAGTCCACCTGACTCAGAGGTGGATTCTCCTTCCACACCATAACCCCTCTCCTCCTTTCCACCTCTCCATCGTCTCCCTCAAGCCAGCAACTACTCTTCATAAGGTAAAGTAAACATTAAAACACTACAACAATACATTTATAATTACATGTGCAGTATTATATTTACATTAAAATATACCATACAAGTATGGATGTTTTTGGGAGTGGAATGGATTAAATTTATTTCCTTTATTTTAAATGGGGAAATTTGTTTCTTAAGACGAGTTTTCCAGGTAATGAGCTCGGTGCCAGAACGGATTAAACTCGTTAATAGAGGTTCCACTGTACCATTTTCATGTTTACGAATGATTTCTTGTTTTTCCTCTATGGTTGTTCTCACATGTGTTTTCTTGACTTGAACTTACCACTGGCTTTCTTGGGACCCATGGCGAGATATATAATAACAATTTTAATGTTCAAATAGCCAAAAATCCCAAAAAATTAAATTCATTATAAAGAATTCAGGTGCGATAGTCACTAGGTGGGAGGCACTGGTAAACTGAGGCGCGATCGCTGTGCCACCACGTGCTAGATCAGCCATACGAGTATCAACAAACTTCGTTTCCCGAGGCAAAGTTCGTAACCCGATTAGAATTTTACAAAGAAATTGGGCTCATAACCCAAAAAGTTTGTAAAGTGGGGCATTCGTAAGCTGAGGTACCACTGCACTATAGAACTAAATATTTGAATGAATTAGGTATGGTATGTCTTTTGAAGTTAATATTTTTGGGAGTGTGGAGCAGATTAATTCAATTTACATTATTTCTTATTGGAAAATTTGTTTCGGGTTACGAATTTTTAGTTTACGAACCGTCTCATTTTGGGAACGGATTAAATTCATAAACAGAAGGGCCACTGTGTATTAGCTCTTGGACCCCACCTTTCAAACCAATCTGTTTTTCCTTTTTTTTCCACTATTAACACACTCTCACATCCCCAGGAAGCAGCTCGTAGCAGCCATCTAACTACCAGGTACCTATTTACTGCCAAGTGAACTGGTGCATCAGGGCAAAGGAAACTCTGCCCATTTGTTTTTGCCTCCGCCGGGAATCGAACCCGGGTCATTGGGACTACGACCCCTCGAGCACTGTTAAGTCAACCATGAGGCCCCAAAATTACAAAGCTGTGCCTGGGTACACGTGACAGCATGAATAGCAATATGAATAACGACTTGTTGTGTTCCTTCCAGGCCATGCAGATGATGATCTAATACTAGCTCCCACCTTGGGAAAAATTAAACAGACCATTGAACTCCTCAGAAGGAAATGTATTGAGCTCGATTTCACCCTTTCCACAAACAAGACAAAAGCATACTCTCATCACAAAAGGAGAGAAAATGAAGAACTGCAAATTAATGGTGTAACACTTGAATGGGTTGACCACTATCTGTACCTTGGCGTCACTGTCAGCTCTAACAAGTGAAAGAAAGAGGCGCTCAATCAACTCATAGGAACATACAAAAGTTGACTCAGGGCACTGAAAGCTATGGCATGGAATAGATATGGAGCCTCTATTGCCGTCCTTAAAATGATGTACACAGCCTATGTGAGCTTCCTCATAGACTATGCCATGCCAGTTTTGTGCACCTACTCCCAAAGCGATATGAAAAGGCTTGAAAGCATTCAAAATGAAGCCATGACAATCATTCATGGAGTTCCAAGAACTGCCAAAACATCTAATCTATGAGAGTTGTCGTCCCTCCACAGTGTTAAAAGCAGAATTAAGGAACTGAATGCTAAGCTTGCAATTAGGATAGCCAGAGATCCCCATTACAATGATATTGCTAAGAAAAAACTGAGTTCTGTGTTACTTACAGGTGGACACAGAAGCAAAATAAGACATCACAGGTCAGTCAGCTACCTCGAAGAACTTCACCTGCTTGAACAAGCCCGTGAGCTCCTGCCTGTAGAGAAGTTACCTCCCTGGGAGGATGACTCATGCAGGATTATCATCAATGAAATGGCAACAAAATAATCCAACATGATACCACAAGAAATGAGGCACAAGTATCTTGAGGAAATTTATAAAGAAGCCGGAGATGAACTAGTTCAAATCTACACTGACAGGTCATCTAATCCTGTCAATGGCAGGGCTGGTGCAGCACTGTAATTAAGGATAATGCTTTCCAACGCAGAAATGAAGAAAAAGTGCGTATTGAGGACTATGCCTCATCAACACAAGCAGAGCTAACTGCCATTGTTATGGTATTAAGGTTCCTTAAACGAAACACTAATGGTGTAGTGATTTACACCGATTCAAAAGCAGCACTACAAAGCCGAAGTAAAAATCGGGCAGAAAATCTTGCAATAGCCACTGAAATTAAGAGAGCTATGAGAGTACTTACCTATCAGGGAAGAGTCATCAAGTTTCTGTAGATCCCCTCCCACGTTGGAATATGTGGGAATGAACGAGCAGATGTGCTGGCTGCTGAAGGAGACCATATTGAATACTTCATACCCAAGTCTTTTCTACATATTAGAGGTATCATCAGGCAACATCACCGTGACAAGGTAACTGAGGAAAGGAGGACAGAAGCAAAAACTAGTGAATCTGTACGATGGTACAATATGGTTGCAGGTGGCAATCCCAATCGTTATGGACGAAGAGGACGACACGGGAGAGAATCAGTAATAGCGAGAATCTGACTTGGATGTAAATACCCATGGAGATTCAGAACGGAAACAACAGTTGATCAGCGGAGTTGCAGAATCTGTGGTGAAAGTGATGGACACCACCTTGACCACTACCTGAGAGTGTGGATATCTAAGAGTCATTAGAAATATGTGTAGAATAATAAACTCCACATTGTTTGAGTTAGGAAAACACTATTTGTCAAATATAGATACTGTTCTTAAAAGATTCCCTTATTTTGCACCCACAAGATAATGTAAGATTTTAAGGGTTGATGAATATTAATCTTCTTGTTTGATAAGCTATTCACTTGAGATAGTTAAACAAGTCCCAGCTGTGTCTGGGTACAAGTGACAGGATGAACAACCCAACGGGTTTTCTTCCAATTAGGGAGTGTTGTACATGCTGCTATGGCGGTGTGTCTGTTCCGAACCATAATGGAAACTGACCCAACTATAGGATGGGTTAACCCAAGTATCGCGTTTTCAAAAGGGTCGCCCGTGTTGGAAAAGACGAATGCTGAAAGAATATTGTTGAAAACATCTTTATAACTGATTAAACCAAAATTATTTATTAGTCAGAAGAAAGACAGAAACGCGATCTATATGTAAAACCTCTACCAGACAAATATTTTAAGTAGAACCGAAGATATTTGTAGTTGTATAAAAGTGGCAGTTTTCATCGCTCGTCGAGCTCGAATACCGCAGCATTCATCTCAGAACCATGCCTATTTCACGCAGATTCCTTAATAAACGTAAGAGTTTTATATGTCACAAGAAAGACAGATATATAAGCTTCATTCTAAATACCTTACTATTGGCATATTTAAATTTAAAGCGAAGATACGTGTACTTTTATAATAGCCGAGCTCCAACTCCGGACAGATCGATCGACAGAGCAACTCTCTCTCAGAACAATGTTTATTTCACGTGAATTCGTTCATAAACATATATGTTTTATATGTCTCAAGAAAGGCAGACATGTAAGCTTCACTTTAAACACCTTACCATAGACATATTTAAAGTTCTAATGAAGATACATGTATTTTAAAAATTACGGAGCTCCGACCCCGTACAGACTGAACGACAGAGCAACTCTCTCTCAGATCAATGTTTATTTCACGTAAATTCGTTAATAAACACAAATGTTTTATATGTCTTAAGCAAGATAGAAATATGAGCTTCATTTTAAATCCATTACAATAGACATATTTATAGCTCAAGTGAAGATACATATGTTTTTATAGTGGCGTTCAGTAGCTTTTCGGTCATGGAGTGCAGACGCCTACGCACTTACCGATATATTGTATAATTAACAAAGATACGCTAATAAAACCTAAAATCTTATATGCCTCCAGAAAGACCCAGATATGAACATTATTATGATTGCACCAAATGAAATATATCATGTTGGAGGACAAAGATATATCAATTTTAAATTAAGTTTCAACTCCCGCCCGGGCGAGAGATGAGGCGACTCTCGCCCCATCTATTGGAGATTCTGTCCACTAAAGACCCAAAGCTACTCAAACCCTCCTAACATTATTTAAGTAATGAAGTAATATGGTATATTTACTCACTATAATGTGGGTGCTGAATGCAGAACATGAGAAAACATATATTTACTCCAAACTAATATAATTTCATTATGAAATAAGTAAATAAGTGGCATCAAAGGAAGTCGACGGTCCAAGCGTCAATGTTGTGGAGCGACTTATCCAAGATATATCGTTGTTTGGAAAGTGTTTGTTGGCATATCCAGTTGTCGCACTTCTCTGCACAAATTATCACAAATTTAAATAATAATGTTAACAAGCAGAATACATATTTTTAACACTTTATGCGGATCAAGACATTACCTGGAGTCCTGTTTGCCTAACCGCTTCCGCAATGTGGACATAAAATGATGTCCTCAAAAAAATATTTGTATAAAATTCAATTTTAATCCGATTTACTTTGGGTTTGTTTCAAACTGCGCGCCATGAGGTTCTCTTTCTCACCACTAGGCTGCATGGTACAATAAGTTCATGAAAGGTGTGAACCATTTCGATCAGATGGTATTACCATTTTACCAGGAAAACTCACAAGTGGACCAAAAAGATTACGTTTATTTCCTGCAAATGGCATTGCATAATGCCTTTGTTTTGTACAAATACAACACAACTGATCAAAAAAAGCTAACATTGCTACAGTTCCACGAGGTGGCAATTTGGGCCCTATTGCGTTGGGATCCGGAAGATTGGCCTCAAACAGCAACAGTATCTCAACACTTATGGCACGCTCCAGACATAAATGATGACACAGGTCCTGCCTATGCTGACGCCATGCAAACTCCCGGACCATCTGGTGTGAGGCAGCCTTTGTTCACTACAACACCTCAAGCTGAAGCAGCAACCGAATCAGAACCCGAGATGTCTGGCACACTGCCATCTGATGAGACGGTTTTGTCAGATGACTCTGACTCTGACTCAAATGTTGAACCTCCAGCGATTCAGTTGATTCTGAAAATCGCATGAACTACAAACTGAAACGAGTATTTTGATACCAGAATGAACACTGTATCACATAAACTGCCGTAAGTAGACTCGAACCTTCATAGATTTTTTTTTGGGTGTAGCGTGTGTCTGCATGAGTGCCCCAAACGGGTTGCAGGTGGGTGACTTTAGCCGTTTATACTAGTAATGCTTCCCCCATATCATGTATTATATGCATATGTCTGTTTAAGGAATTTTATTCCGATCAATGTACAACCAAAAATAACTGTGTGCAACAAGTATAAACTTGACAAACATAACAACAGTAAAAACATTTCGTGTGTGTTTGACGCTCACTGATATGTTCCAGCGTTGTTTTATATTTGGCGCTATTCTAACTTACGCTTTGTTGATCTTTTTTACCTACGGGCTCATAGAACATTCTATTGCGAACACATTGGCACAAAAATGAATGACGTATATAGAATAATAATGTCAGGACAGTGAAATAAGTATAAACTTTCAAAGCACCGTATCGCACATGTGTCATCGCGTCACCGATACCAAGTAACAGTTCCACCACTTCCCACACTCTTGCGAGTGGGCCGCGACCATTATTCTACGTTTATATTCTAATCACCGTGTTGGGAATTTCATTGCGAGTCCAATGATACCAAAATTAACGCTGTAGGACAAGTGTGGAGGTGATAACAATCCCAAGAGTAAAAACATTTTGTTGCTGTTGGGCGCTCATGGCGAGTCATCTACGTAGGTTTTTATTTGGTGCTGGTATCCCTATACCTTTCGTGACCTTTTTTACTTATGTTCTTCTAGAGAATTTTATTGCGAAGACGTTGGTACCAAAACGAAATACGTAGCTCGAGAACTAAGGTCAGGAGAGTAAAAAGAATATACACATTTTTGTTTTGACGCTTAAGCAACAAAAATGCCGCGCGCACATACTGCTTTTTTTTTAACCTTAGTCGGGCGGGCGAAAGTGTTAATAAAATCTAACATAACTAGCCAGAAAACATTTAACATTTATTAAAAAATATATGTTTGGAAGTTAAATCGACTTCATAGGACAATAGTTTTGTTATATATACTTGTTATTCGTTGACTTGCGTTCGCTACTTAAACTACCATGTACTATACTTATGTAAAATCTCCCATGTCTCTTCGCTCGGCTTACACTCGGTTACAAGTATCTCTGGGAATTCTCATTATCTGCTGATGTAGACCTGACCAAATGTAAACTGTGTCAACAAAATTATTTGCACACCCTCCGTCAATATGTGATGGAGTGTGAAAAGATACATTAATTTAGAGACAATTCTATAACCAATGTTCCAGCGATGTGTAAATATTTAATTCAGAATGATCTGCTACCAGAAATTTTAGCCAAATTTCCCCAGTTTGCTAACTGTAGGTAGTAACCGAGTGATTGTAACCTATCCACCGCTGCCCACTGGATGGGGGGCGGTGTGCAGGACAACATATAAATTTTGACACTAGCTCTCCACATATGTCAGTAGATTAATTTAGAACCTGTACTTGAGGTCGATCTCGAACCCATTGTTGATGTGACGACTTATATTGAATTTTGTAACTAGCTCATCAAGATTGTAACTTGTTTAGCTAAATGAATTGTGGGCTTCAGTCCCTGAGCCCATTATGTGCCTCTGTAACCCTTTCCACTACCGCCCACAAGATGGGTATGAGGTGCATAATAAATGAACTAAACTAACTCTCTTCGCTCATCTCACCGAACCCTACAGGCTCTGTGATATATTGTTTAATTAATTGAGATTCACAAATAAAGCTTATAATTGTATATGTTATAAAAAAGGCAGAGTTTAGTTTAGTTCATTTATTATGCACCCCATACCCATCCTATGGGCGATAGTGGAGTGTTACAGACATATATATATATAAATATATATATATATATATATATATATATATATATATATATATATATATATATATATATATATATATATATATATAGATATATATATATATGTCGTACCTAATAGCCAGAATGCACTTTTCAGCCTACTATGCAAGGCCCAATTTGCCTAATAAGCCAAGTTTTTCTGAATTAATATATTTTCTCTAATATTTTTCTTATGAAATGATAAAGCTACCCATTTCATTATGTATGAGGTCAATTTTGTTTTATTTGAGTTAAAATTAACGTAGATATATAACACTTCTGGGGTGTGAGTTTTCATTCGCATATAGTCCTGGGGACCATTCAGGCTTGTTCGCATCGTAGATATATAAACGAACCTAACCAACCCTACCTAACCTAACCTAACCTATCTTTATAGGTTAGGTTAGGTTAGGTAGCCGAAAAAGTTAGGTTAGGTTAGGTAGGTTAGGTAGTCGAAGAACAATTACTTCATGAAAACTTGGCTTATTAGGCAAATCGGGCCTTGCATAGTAGGCTGAGAAGTGCGTTCTGGCTACTAGGTACGACACACACACATATATATATATATATATATATATATATATATATATTATATATATATATATATATATATATATATATATATATATATATATATATAACTGAAAACTCACACCCCAAAAGTGACTCGAACCCATACTCCCAGGAGCAACGCAACTGGTATGTACAAGACGCCTTAATCCACTTGACCATCAGGACCGGACAAAATGAGGCGATAGCCGAAGCTATTTGAACCACCCCACCGCCGGCACTCGGATGGTAATCTTGGGCATAGCATTTTACCAAATCACCTCATTCTTTGGGGCACATGTGAGGAACACAAATGCGAACAAGCCTGAATGGACCCCAGGACAATATGCAACTGAAAACTCACACCCCAGAAGTGACTCGAACCCATACTCCCAGGAGCAACGCAACTGGTATGTACAAGACGCCTTAATCCACTTGACCATCACGACCGGACAAACTCACTTCTGGGGTGTGAGTTTTCAGTTGCATATTATCCTGGGGACCATTCAGGCTTGTTCGCATTTGTGTTCCTCACGTGTGCCCCAAAGAATGAGGTGATTTGGTAAAATGCTATGCCCAAGATTACCATCCGAGTGCCGGCGGTGGGGTGGTTCAAATAGGTTCGGCTATCACCTCATTTTGTCCGGTCGTGATGGTCAAGTGGATTAAGGTGTCTTGTACATACCAGTTGCGTTGCTCCTGGGAGTATGGGTTCGAGTCACTTCTGGGGTGTGAGTTTTCAGTTGCATATTGTCCTGGGGACCATTCAGGCTTGTTCGCATTTGTGTTCCTCACGTGTGCCCCAAAGAATGAGGTGATTTGGTAAAATGCTATGCCCAAGATTACCATCCGAGTGCCGGCGGTGGGGTGGTTCAAATAGCTTCGGCTATCACCTCATTTTGTCCGGTCGTGATGGTCAAGTGGATTAAGGCGTCTTGTACATACCAGTTGCGTTGCTCCTGGGAGTATGGGTTCGAGTCACTTCTGGGGTGTGAGTTTTCAGTTGCATATTGTCCTGGGGACCATTCAGGCTTGTTCGCATTTGTGTTCCTCACGTGTGCCCCAAAGAATGAGGTGATTTGGTAAAATGCTATGCCCAAGATTACCATCCGAGTGCCGGCGGTGGGGTTGTTCAAATAGCTTCGGCTATCACCTCATTTTGTCCGGTCGTGATGGTCAAGTGGATTAAAGCGTCTTGTACATACCAGTTGCGTTGCTCCTGGGAGTATGGGTTCGAGTCACTTCTGGGGTGTGAGTTTTCAGTTGCATATTGTCCTGGGGACCATTCAGGCTTGTTCGCATTTGTGTTCCTCACGTGTGCCCCAAAGAATGAGGTGATTTGGTAAAATGCTATGCCCAAGATTACCATCCGAGTGCCGGCGGTGGGGTGGTTCAAATAGCTTCGGCTATCACCTCATTTTGTCCGGTCGTGATGGTCAAGTGGATTAAGGCGTCTTGTACATACCAGTTGCGTTGCTCCTGGGAGTATGGGTTCGAGTCACTTCTGGGGTGTGAGTTTTCAGTTGCATATTGTCCTGGGGACCATTCAGGCTTGTTCGCATTTGTGTTCCTCACGTGTGCCCCAAAGAATGAGGTGATTTGGTAAAATGCTATGCCCAAGATTACCATCCGAGTGCCGGCGGTGGGGTGGTTCAAATAGCTTTGGCTATCACCTCATTTTGTCCGGTCGTGATGGTCAAGTGGATTAAGGCGTCTTGTACATACCAGTTGTGTTGCTCCTGGGAGTATGGGTTCGAGTCACTTCTGGGGTGTGAGTTTTCAGTTGCATATTGTCCTGGGGACCATTCAGGCTTGTTCGCATATATATATATATATATATATATATATATATATATATATATATATATATATATATATATATATATATATATATATATATATATCCACTGATGTCTGATTAAGTCCTTTTGGGGACCTTAATCATTAGGACGTCCAATAATGAACGCAAAGTGAGGCGTATTCAGATGGTATATTGACAACATTTAGCATATCTCATAATGACCTAGTAGTACTTGGTGCACAAATACCTTTTCCAAAGGAATCGCAAAACATAATTAAACACACCTGTACCGTACAGTGTTATATATTTATTTCAGTTTTAACACTTTTTAACATTAAAGGATACATCCTTTAATTGATTTAAATTTGTTTTAACATTCGAAATATAATTTGTTGATGTTAAATAATATAAGGTTCAAATTTATTAAGATAGTTACTTTAAAAACTATTTCTATTTGAAATTTAAATAACATAAAAAGAGTACAGAATATAACAAATACCGACTATATAAAAGACCCGACACTTGCAGCACTTAATTATGCTATTGTAACACATTGAAAGTAATAACATTATTTGATTCAGCAAAGCATTTGGTAAGGTTATAATAACAATAATAATGTATTAATTAAATATTTTAAATTATAAATAATAAATAAATAATAATAAAATAAATAAATGTTTATTTAGGTAAGGTACATACATACAAGAAATTTTTACAAAGATTGGTTGACTTATAGGTAGAGCTAGTACATACAATGCCTAAAGCCACTATTACGCAAAGCGTTTCGGGAATAATTCACAACTTGCTAGCGCACAAGAAACAAATCCACGAATCATCATTACATTCTGTAACACCTACACATGATTCATGGTGCCAAATATTGGAACAGTCACAGCATAAAATCAGCTTCAAATCATTTGGCTTTCTGCAAATGCAGTACATTTCCATCGAGCATGACCAGATGATTCGTTTTCTTCTCAGTGTCAGAGCTGCAGGGAATGAGGTGAGATACTTTCCTTTGAAGTTCTCTTGTAGATGTTGTCTCATATTCTGCACATCATATACAAGGTTCACCGGATCTTCACCATTTGCAAGTGATGCAGCAAACGCCACAGCATACGCCCCACTCATACTTGAGTCCCATCCTGGCACTTAGCAAGAGCACACAAGAAAATATCAGTAGATTTGGATGGTAATTTATGCCTGGTGTCGGATATGTTAATTTGTCCAGTTTCTCCAGTGTTGGAAACGGTGACGCAGTGACAACCATCAACTTGAATTATTTGAATAAATTCACCTAATACAGCTGGCCAGGAGAGATCCCGCTGCAACACTGGGTCATGAAGGCCTTCTACGCTTGGCATATTTTGTTTGATGAGGTCACATGCAGCCTTTATATGAAGGTCAGAGAGCTTTTCATTTATTCCAATGTTTATGATCTCGTCATCTGTTAAATAATTTAACATTGTCGAATGTGAAGCACTGCTATCAATCTCCGTATTATTGCATTGGTGTGAGTGGCAGTGATTGGTACAGTTTATTCATCACCACCTGCCTCTAGCACATCATCACCAGTGACCTCTAGCACATCATCACCAGCGACCTCTAGCACATCATCACAAGCGACCTCTAGCACATCATCACTAGCGACCTCTAGCACATCATCACTAGCGACCTCTAGCACATCATCACTAGCGACCTCTAGCACATCATCACTAGCGACCTCTAGCACATCATCACTAGCGACCTCTAGCACATCATCACTAGCGGCTTCTAGCACATCATCACCAGCTGCCTCTAGCACATCATCACCAGCTGCCTCTAGCACATCACCACCACCTGCCTCTAGCACATCACCACCACCACCTGCCTCTAGCACATCATCACCACCTGCCTCTAGCACATCATCACCAGCTGCCTCTAGCACATCATCACCAGCTGCCTCTAGCACATCATCACCACCTGCCTCTAGCACATCATCACCAGCTGCCTCTAGCACATCACCACCACCTGCCTCTAGCACATCACCACCACCTGCCTCTAGCACATCACCACCACCTGCCTCTAGCACATCACCACCACCTGCCTCTAGCACATCATCACCAGCTGCCTCTAGCACATCATCACCAGCTGCCTCTAGCACATCACCACCACCTGCCTCTAGCACATCACCACCACCTGCCTCTAGCACATCACCACCACCTGCCTCTAGCACATCACCACCACCTGCCTCTAGCACATCATCACCAGCTGCCTCTAGCACATCATCACCAGCTGCCTCTAGCACATCACCACCACCTGCCTCTAGCACATCACCACCACCTGCCTCTAGCACATCATCATCAGCTGCCTCTAGCACATCATCACCAGCTGGATTGGAAGTGACGAGGTCTTCCAGTCAAATAAAAATGTATCCCCCCCCCACTGATCAAAAAGACATTTCAGCATTAGGTTTACAAACTCTTTGCCATTGTCTGAATGGAAAATTCTCGAGTCCTAAATATGCTAAAATGCCTCCAGACTCCAATGCTTTAATGCCTCCAGCATTAAAGCAACTTCCTTGGCAGTTTTAGATTTTAAATGAAACACAATATGATATTTGCTGAAATGATCTACCACATGGCAAATATAGTTATAGACTCTGTCTGGAGAATTTCTCATGTCTATCAGCTAGGTCTACTTGTATGCGATGCATAAACTCCGTTTCGACGATCGGTTTCAGAAAAGGGGGGGGAGGCAGCATGTCTGGGGCTGTGTCTTTTCACAAGTTGGGCAAGATTTGCAAATTTCTTGCACAAATTGCCTAGGAATACCATAAAATTCCCTTTTCAAAATTGTTGCTGCCTTTTTGTAACCAGAGTGTGCAGTACCTTCTCTATAAACCCTAGCAACTGAATCATATAGCATGCTCTCTGAAAGTACATGCTTTACAGTTCCCAAGGTCCCATCAACTTCCTCCCCTGAAAAATTGAAAGCTTGACCAGGTTTAATTGGCAAACTAAAGCGCATTGGGATCATTACCATGTTTCTGAAATCATGCACATATATATTAAATAAATGATGTGAGAGATAAATATATGTGATATTACCAGAGTCAGACTAAATTTGTTTAAACACTCCATTCATATAAAAGGACCCAACATCTGCAACTCGCATCCAAATGAATACAATTAAAATGTAACCTATACTTTAATAAAAAGTAAAACATTGAAATATCTAATTTCATCTCTGTAGTATCCTGCCTTGTGCTACTAAGTCTCACAATATCTTTTACATCTAATTTCTTGCTTCTGACCAATGACATCTGACTGACATTTGTATGACATTTGTGAATTTGATAATATTTATGTCAGTCCAGGATTCTTCTCAGCTGAGGAGGTTGAGAGTATGGCAGTGTATAGTGGCCTTGATCGTCAGGCAGAGCTAGGGTGGAGGTGATTTTCCGTATCTGTATGGGTGTTTTGTCCTTACTCTGCACTCAAAATTTCACCCTTTTATTACTGTTAACGCACAAAAAAAATCACCCCCCCACCAAGAACAATATGTATTATTCCCAACAAAAATCTATTTTGAAAAAATGTTAATTAAAGATTAACACACTGGCAAAGCACACATTCAGTCCCATATCAGGAATTATCAGCCACCAATCCCTGTGGAAAGCTGATAATTGTGCCAACTTACGAGATACGCCGCGAATGATGTCTAATCACTGCCAACCTTAAATTTCCCTAACACTAAGATTGAATTAGTATATGGAAAAAAATATTTTATATAAGGTACCTAGGTCATTACTTTGCTACTCCACAACCTTCTGTTACCCCTACATATCCTTAATTCTAAATGTCTGTCTACTTCTTGATAATTATATATATATATCCACATATAATGTAATGTGTGTAAACGACAGCCGCGTCAAACAGCCTGGCAGACCAAACAACCAACCGGAGGAGGCCTGTGGTACTCGGGGGTAATTAGCTTTGGGCAATTACACGAACCCCTTGGGAGACATGATGACTAAGGGGTGTACAGTAACCTAAGCCTCAGGATGAGTATAGGGTGCACAATAAACTAAGACTCACAGTATGAGTATGAGTATGCGGTTCAAAATACACTGAGACTCACAGGATAAATATGGAGTGCAGAATAAACTACAACTCGCACGATGAGTCTGTGGTATTCATGCTCTATATTAGGTAAACTAGAATACATCTCTGTTTTCAAAATATATAATTTAATAAAACAAAATTGGAAACATATTGTATGTTTCCGAATTTATGATGGTATAGAATATATATTAAAGCTTATAATAAAGGTAAAAGTGGCTGTACTTGTGGATGACAATCCTCAGCTTGGCGCCTTCTTTTGATAATTACTTGCTTGTGGCTGACATATATAATCTGACTGTTTCAACCATAATTCAATTAGACATCGATCATGCGTCATAATTAATATACAAACAGTATATATCTTTACTTCTGTTTTGTGTATTAAGGTGACTTAAATTTTATAAGTTAAGCAGACGAGGAGTCACAATAACGTGGCTGAAATATGTTAACCAAACCACACACACTAGAAAGTGAAGGGATGACGACGTTTTGGTCCGTCCTGGACCAATCTTAAGTCGATTGTGTCGCTTAAGTTCACAATTGACTTTAGAATGGCCCAGGACGGACCGAAACGTCGTCGTCCCTTCACTTTCTAGTGTGTGGTTTGGTCAACTTTATAATTAATTTCTTTCTGTATATGACGATAGTGTGCAATTAGGGTATCATTGCAACTTTATGGGAAATCGTTAAATCATAAATATATCTTGGGGTCTTATAATTATATTGTTAAATATACAACATCTTATTATATAGTTTGTGTGTAAATCACGAAAATTAACACGTGATGAAAAATGTGACAGTGTCAGACCATGGAGGAAGAATTGAAACATGAATTTCCTTAAGTACTTTCGTATATTAATACATCTTCAGAAGGAATGGTTCGTTCTGAAGATGTATTAATATTAAGGTGACTTAATATTAAGTACTAAAGGAAATTCCTGTTTCAATTCTTCCTCCGTGGTCTGACACTGTCTTATTATATATTGTATATACTGAATTATATATACTATGCTTATATAATATACACTGAAATATTGTTACATTTAGCGTATGAAACAAAGTTTATATCTGTATTTTTAATAAAATATAAAACATTAATGTTTATCAACGTATCTCTGTGAATTACATAATTTATCAGTATTGTACAGCCTGTGATCTCCACCTGGCTGGCCACTGATACCTAAGTAGCTTTCATGTGTCCAGACACCGGCGATAGGATTGTATTATTTAACTTTAGAGAGAGAGATATTTCTTGAAATGTTGTCACATTAACGTCTACATCTTCCTTTCTTCTGACATATAGATTTTAAGGTTAATTAGCATATATGGAAATAAATTACACAATTCATAGGCTGGTGTGAAGGGCTTCACACTCTTAAAGCAAGCCATCAAGTAACTGTATAGTATCAAGTAACTATACAAATGCATATATCTTCACTTTCACTTCAGTTATATTTATGACAAGTATTTAAAGTGTAGCTTATATTTCTGCCTTTCTGCTGACATAGAAAACTTTTGTCTATTACATTATCTAGATAAAATTAGCATTGATCTTCAAAAGGTTGTAGTTGTAACATCCATTATAAACAACATTATTATTGCAAAGAGTAGGAGTTTTAAAGACTCATTTGTATGGATACCTTCTCATATAGGTGTTGTCCAGCATGATGACACAAACAAGGCAGCTAAAACTGAATGTGATAAGCCTGAAATTGAGTGGGATATGGGCATTCCAATCTCTTCTGTCAAAGCTGCAATATTTTAGGTAATTAGGGAAGACAGAAGAGCAGTCACTGACACACAAAAGCCAGAAAGCAAGAGTATAAAGAGCTATGACATGTTTATGTGCCTCTGTAACCTTTTCCACTACTGCCCACAAGATGATATGGGGTACATAATTAATGAACTAAACTAACTAAACATGTTTAGAATCGAGAATTATATGAACGGACAGCATAAAACTTCCACTAGTGTCACAATGACAGTGTGACATTGTAATTGCCAGAATTAGGCTAGGATATCGATATGTATCGCAGGTGGCTGCAGGTAATGAATAGCCCCCAATGGTGAATATTACAATTGTAAACTATGTGAACATGAGCTGGGACATACTCACCAACACTATATCTGTGATTGCCCTGTTATAAGTGACTTCAGACCAAATGGTATAAGGTACTTTGAACTCTGTAATTACTTCATACACTTAGGAATATTGGAAGATATTCTTATGCTGTACCCGGATTTTGTTAACGGAGTTTAATAGATCAGCCTTATATTTTATGTTCTCACCTAATTGTTAGTCACAGTTGATTTTTTTTTTATTGAGGCTGGTATTTTATCCCCTGATTACATGTATAACTAACCATCCTGTGAGATGGGAATATTTGATGAACTTATAGCTAGTTTTTGATATACACTGTGTAATCTTTCATATAGAATAGGGTAGCAGCACATTGCTGTGTATACCTAAGCTTGTTAATAATAACAAAAAAAAGTTAGTTTCTATCGATAGGGAGAGCGATGGTTCAAAAACCTTCTTTAAAATATGAATATCTTTCCTATCTCAAAAAGATCTAATCTCTGTGATTAAAACGCAAAAATGACTTTGTCACTGCCTTTTTGATAACGTATACAATCATAAGCTTTATTTGTGAATCTCTATTAAACAGTAAATCAGAGAGCGTGTAAGGTTCCGTGTTCCATGTGCGAAGAAACGGAGATTTTACATAAATACAGTACATGATAGTTTAAGTAGCGAACGCATACCAACAAATAACGATTAGTATCTATAACAAAAATATTGTTCTATGGAATTGATTTAACTTCCAGCCATGTATTTTTAAATAATCTTTAACGTTTTCTGGCTAGTTATGTTAGATTTGATTAAAAATACGCTTTCTACTTGTTAACATCATAAATTAAATTTGCGATAATTTGAGCAGAGAAGTTCGACAACTGGATCTCTGTGTACAGAAGGTTGATATGCCAGCAAACACTTTCCAGAGAGCAATATATCTTGGATAAGTCGCTCCATGACATTGTTGCTTGGACCATCGACTTCCTTTGATATTACATATTTACATCTTATTTTGTTATGAAATGATATTTTTTCAGAGTAAAATTATGTTTTCTCATGTTCTGCATCCAGCATCCACATTATAGTGAGTAAATATACCATATTACTTCATTGCTTACGTAATGCTAGGAGGGTTTGAGTAGCTTTGGGTCTTTAGTAGACAGAATCTCCAATAGATGGGGCGAGAGTCGCCCCATCTCTCTCGCCTGGGCGGGAGTCGAAAGATAAATTAAAATTGCTATATCATTGGTCTCCAACATGATATATTTCCTTTGGTGCACTCACAATAACAATTATAGCTCAGTCTTTCTGGAGGCATGTAATATTTTAGGCTTTATTAGCGTATCTTTGTTAATTATACAACATATTGGCAAGTGTGTAGGCGTCTGCACTCCATGACCGAAAAGCTACTGAACGAAACTATAAAAACATATATATCTTCACTGGAGCTTTAAATATGTCTAATGTAATGTATTTAAAATAAAGCTTATATTTCTATCTTTCTTAAGACATAAAACATTTGTGTTTATTAACGAATTTACGTAAAATAAACATTGTTCTGAGAGAGTTGCTCTGTCGCTCAGTCTATGCGGGGTCCCAGCTCGGCGATTATTCAAATACATGAATCTTCATTAGAACTTTAATTATGTCTATGATAAAGTGTTTAAAATGAGCCTTATATTCCTATCTTTCTTGAGGCATATACAAAATTTACAATTATTTACAAATTTACGTGAAATAAGCATTGTTCTGAGAGAGAGTTGCTCCGTCGATCGATCTGTCCGGAGTCGGAGTTCGGCTATTATAAAAGTACATGTACCTTCGCTTTAAATTTAAATATGCCCATGGTAAGGTATTTAGAACGAAGCTTATATATCTGTCTTTCTTGTGACATATAAAACTCTTACGTTTATTAAGGAATCTGCGTGAAATAGGCATGGTTCTGAGATGAATGCTGCGGTTTTCGAGCTCGACGAGCGATGAAAACTGCCACTTTTATACAACTACAAATATCTTCGGTTTTACTTAAAATATTTGTCTGGTAGAGGTGTTACATATAGATCGCGTCTCTGTCTTTCTTCTGACTAATAAATAATTTTAGTTTAATAAGTTATCAAGATGTTTTCAACAATATTCTTTCAGCGTTTGTCTTTTCCAACATGGGCGACCCTTTTGGAAGCGCGATACTTGGGTTAACCCATCCTATAGTTGGGTCTGTTTCCAACTGGGGTTCGAATATGTCCACTCACATGATGAGTGGCGCTGCCCAATAAACTCGCCCCTTGGGGCAAAATTAAAAAAAAAAAATATGAATAACCCAGTGGATTTTTTCCATATTGGGGGGGGGGTATTGTACATCCTGCTATGGCGGTGTGTTCACTCACATGATGACTGGGGCAGCCCAATAAACTCATCCTTCGAGGCAAAAAAAAAAAAAAGAGCCTGACTCATATTTTCAAGTTTCTAAAAGACAATACGCACATCTCCAACACAAACTAATCTGAGTATATTTGTGCTTACCTGGTTTTCTTTTCCATGCAGGAAAAGTGTGGTAAAGAGTGTATTTGGGGGTGAGAAGTGGAACAGGCGGTGACACTCGGCGTGAGAGACGCTGATGGCCTTTGTTGTTGTTGTGGCGGAGGACCCCTGGGGGGACTGGTCAATTCGTCTACTGCAATTTCGGATACCGGGCTAGAAACAACTTCGTTCACTGAGAAGTTTGTACATACAAACCATTCCGTTCGTATATGCGCTGGTTTGTGTTCGCTGTTGTTCTCGTCTGAATAAATACATGGCACTTGTTCATATAATTAGCGCTTCCATTATTAGAATTATTTATCCATTATTAGAATAACAAGGTGCAAACCATACCCCCTTACAGTTGAAATCTATTTAATTATATACAAGAAGGTACATTGAAATTGAAATTGAAATAAGTTTATTGAGGTAAAATACACACAAAGGGATGAGGTAACTCAAGCTATTCTCACCCCGTTCAGTACAACGTGTTAATACATACATAGACACACATCACAAACAATAAACATATTACCAAACATTCTGAGAGATAAACATATACATTTCCTCCTTCACAAGTAGTATGTTATCAGACGTACACACAAATACTTTTATGACCTAGGTATACTGTATAGACAATTTGCAAGAGACATGCAGATAATTCAACAAAATATTACAGTCTTGGTGCAAAATTCTTATATCTCTCAAGAATATCATCAACCTTTCCGTTGTGACACATCCAGGCTATTTGTTCAGGAACAGTCCTTATCTCAGTGTTTCTATATACATTAATCAACGGACAATCAAGAACATAATGGGCCAGGGTGTGAGACCTTAACATACCACATAGTTTACACCTCGTGTCATTATCATGAACACCTATCCCATATTCCCAGTAATATTTGTACCCAAGCCTGAACCGCATGTACACAGAGTCACTCCAAGCATTTCTCCTTTTACCATAAGTGAAATGGGTGTTTTGACTCACATACATGTAGTGTTGCATGGTTTGACTTCTCTCATACATTATCTCTCTCCTCTCCACTCCTGCCTGTGCCTGAATATTTCTGATTTTGCTTCTTATTTGTCTCATTGTGAATTCACATTCAATGTCTACTTGTGGTTTTGATGTGGCACGTTTGGCCAAGTCATCCGCCACCTCGTTGAGCACTATTCCAACATGAGATGGAATCCACATGAATTTCACACTATAACCTTTCAGCTGTATCTCAGTTATTCTTCTCTTACAGTCCTCAACTATAGACATGAAGACTGGGTTTCGACTGTTTAAGGACTCCAGTGCTCCTCGGCTATCGACAAATACAAAAACATTTTTGTCATCATGACGTACTTCCTCCAAACACGCCAGAATGGCCTGCAGTTCAGCTTGTGTGGATGATATATAATTACTAAACAGGAGTTCAATTATCCTGTCCACAGTCCCAAACTCCGTATATTCCCTTATTAGGACACCACACCTTGCCCTGCCATCCTCCGCCACCGACCCGTCACAATATACATGTAAACTGTTGCCTCTTGGTAACCTGGCTCCCAGCTTGATTCAGATTCAGATTCAGATGTTTATTCAGGTAAGGTATATACATACAAGTGATGTTACATTAATGGATTGATATATAGATAGAGCTAGTACATACAATGCCTAAAGCCACTATTACGCAATGCGTTTCGGGCAAGAAAAACATTAATATCTAGAACTTAATACTAATTGAGCATAAAGATTAAAAGGTGTTGAGAACAAATACAAATAAAGATAAAAAAAAGGGGGGAACATGACTGAAAAAAGCAGCACAAATACAATAGGTTGACAAACAGTGTTGATTAAAGGAGTGAGGTAGATTACAGGGAATTTATTAGGTAGTGTTTAGTTTTTATCTTAAACTGGTTGAGAGAGGTACAGTCTTTAACATGGTTGGGAAGGTCATTCCACATTCTGGGCCCCTTGATTTGCAGAGCATTTCTAGTTTGGTTAAGACGTACTCTAGGAATATCAAAGCTGTATTTATTTCTGGTGTGGTGCTCATGGGTTCTGTTACAACCTTCTATGAAGCTTTTAAGATCAGGATTGGCATTATGGTTTAGCGTTTTATATATGTATAATACACATGAGAGAATGTGCAGTGACTTAATATCTAACATATTAAGAGATTTGAGTAGGGGTACCGAGTGATGTCTGGGGCCAGAGTTGGATATTGTCCTAATAGCGGCTTTGTGTTGGGTAATTAGAGGACGTAAGTGATTTTGGGTAGTAGAACCCCAAGCACAAATACCATAGTTGAGATAAGGATAGATAAGGGAGTAATAGAGAGTCACCAGGGCAGGGCGTGGTACATAATATCTGATCTTAGAAAGAATGCCCACAGTTTTAGAGACTTTTTTTGATATATTTAGAATGTGTCCCTGGAAATTCAGCTTGTGGTCAATGAGAATGCCAAGGAATTTGCCATCTAATTTGTTACAAATTTGGGTATTGTTTATTTTGAGATTTATAAGACTAGAGGATTTATTGCCAAACAGAATATAGAAGGTTTTGTCAATGTTAAGGGTGAGTTTGTTGGCAGTTAGCCAAAGATGGACTTTATTTAGCTCAGTATTTACTGTGGCATTTAGAGCAAGAGGGTCAGGACTGGAGTAAATGAAGGTTGTGTCGTCAGCAAATAGAATTGGTTTGAGGTGTTGGGAGGCATTTGGAAGGTCATTAATGTAGATGAGAAAGAGGAGAGGGCCAAGTATGCTGCCCTGAGGAACACCAATGTTGATGGGTAGGGTGGGAGAAATTGTATTATTCACAGAAACATATTGGAGCCTGTCAGTAAGGTAGGACTCGAGGTATTGTAGGGAGTGTCCTCTGACTCCATAATGATGTAATTTAAGAAGAAGGTTATGGTGGTTGACAGTATCAAAAGCTTTACGCAGGTCCACAAATAACCCAACCGGGAACTCCTTTTTATCAAGAGCTGTATGAATCGAGTTAAGCATACTAATAAGTGCATCATTAGTGCTTTTTTAGGGTCTGAAGCCATATTGGCAAGGGCTAAGTATATTGAGTTTGGCTAGATATGAGTAAAGCTGCTTGTATATAAGTTTTTCAAAAAATTTTGACAAGTTTGGCAGGATTGATATAGGTCTGTAGTTGTTAACATCTGTGGGGTCACCACATTTGTGGACAGGCGTTACTCTCGCTTTTTTTAGAATATCGGGAAAGGTTTGGAGTTCAAGTGACTTGTTGAAGAGCAAAGCAATAGCAGGGGCTAAAGATCTGGAGGCTTTTTTGTAAATTAAAGTTGGTATCTCCTCAAGGGCACCAGACTTGGTTTTAAGGGAAAGGATTATCTCATTGACGTCAGTGGAGTTAATAGGCTTTAGGTACAGAGACTGTGGATAGTTACCTGTAAGATAGTCCTTAATGTCAGTACTGGAAGATGGAATATCATTTGCAAGGGATGAACCAATGGAAGAGAAGAACCTATTGAACTCAATAGCAGAATCAGAGGCTGAAAGCTGACCATCGTTATTAGACAGGAGAGTCGGTTTGTTATTTAAAGATTTCTTTGATCCCAATATTTGTGAAATTGTGCTCCAAGTTTGTTTAATGTTGCTCTTTATTTGAGTAAATTTATCTTCGTAGTATTTAGTTTTGGCTCGTCTAATTATCTTAGATAGCAATAATGAGTAATTCTTTGAGAATTCTTTGGAGACAATTCCTAACCTATACTTCTTCTCAAGGTCGTGTTTTTTGTTAATGGATTTCAGTATTCCCTTTGTAAGCCAAGGATTGTTAAGCCTTTTGCTTGTGACTTGTTTAGTAAGCCTAGGACAGTGGGTGTTATAAAGGCTAAGAGATGTTTGTAGAAAAGATTGCACTGCTAGGTTGATGTCCCCTATGTTACCTAACTCGGACTCCCAGTTGACATTATCAGCAGCAGTTATAAAATTGTTTATAGCAGTTTCATTGTGCAGCCTAAAGCTTAACTCCCTTGTTTCTAGAGGTGGTTTGCTAATGTTAGTTAAGAGAAATGTGGGGTAGTGGTCTGTAGTGCTATCGGTGATTATACCTGAAGTAAGCGGAGAGGTTATGTTGGTCCAGATGTGATCTAGAGTCGTGGCAGTGCTATCAGTGATTCTAGTAGGTCTAGTGATTAAGGGTATGAGGAGGCAGGAATTCATACAGTTGAGGAAGCTAACAGCAGTAGGGTGTTCTGGCTCGCAGAGGTCAATATTAAAGTCCCCTGCGATAATTAGGTGGTTTTTGTTCAGTCTGTTATCAAGTATTAGATTTCTAAGGTTTGAGTTGAATGCAGACACATCAGTGTTGGGAATTCTATAGACTGCACCCACAGACAGGACAGACTCGGCACCCTTGACTCTGAAGCTGGCGAAGATATACTCCCCATTGACTATGTAAACAGATTCAAATACCTTGGCCTTGAGGTGCCACTGTATGGTCCTGTTGTATTCAGACTCTGTCGTCAGTTTAAAGAGAGGCTCCGAGCTCTCAAGGCTGTTGCAGGTTATCACTCAGGCTATGGTGCCAATGTCAGAATTGTCAAAATGATGTACTTTGCATACATCAGATCTATAGTGGATTATGCTGCACCTCTGCTTGTCTTGATGCCTGAAAGAAAGCTTGGAGGGCTTGAAAAATTGCAGAACGAAGCCTTGAGGATAATCCTTGGGTGCCCTCGTACCACAAAGATACTTAATATGAGAAATGAACTTAACATTCTGAGCGTTGTTGATCGTGTTACTGAAATTAACTGTCAAATTGGTATAAAAATGCTTAGGCTAACTCATCCTAATCCTTGCACAGAAGCCCTCCAGAATTTCTTTATTGAAGATCAGCATTGTCCCAAATGGATAACAAAAACTGGAACTCAACTCAGAATGTATGGGGTTCATGATTTGTACCAAGAGAAACAACAACGGCACTTTCCTGCACCGTGGGAGGTTACACCCTTTCCAGTTTTAATCCCTCCCTTTCCACCCAAGAAGCAAATTAGAGATCAGCCCAAGCTTCGTCTTGAGACAAAGCTCAACGCCTTAAGCCATATTGATGCTCTGTCCACAGAGCATTCTCTCTCTCAAATTATATTATATTGCAAATTGTTACTTACAGTGTACCTGAGAGTACTCGTAAGCAATCTACCTCATTTTTTTTTTTTCATTTTTGCTCAATTTGTTTTTTGTATTGCTTAGTCTTGCTTATATTTTTTTGTTTTGTATTTCTATATCTTGTGTTTTGTATAGTCCATGTTTATATGTTTTTTCTTTAATCTCATTTATTACCTAGGTTGCCTAGCCTAGCCATACTCCCTTACTCCATTGTACCCCTGTAAGCCCCTTTTGTGTTTGTTTTGTACAGTATTGTGTATATATTTTTCCCTATTTTATAGCTTATTTCTACCTTGTAATTTGCCTTTCTTTCCTTGTTTTTCCTGCAATCAGCTTTTTTTATGCAGACAAGTATAGACCCAGAACTTAACCTCTTATCCACTATCTATGACAATAATCACTTTAATGATCTAAATTGCAGATATTTTGCAGCACATGATGTAAACAATGTATTAACTCATAATCACAATATCTCTGTAATCAATTTGAACGTTAGATCCCTAGGTAAACACTTCGATGATGTTAGTGCCTTGATTGAAACTATTGGCAACAAATTCTCTTTTATTATACTTACTGAAACATGGTTGAAAGAGGATACTACTCAACTCTTTAACATGCCTAACTACTCAGCAATTCACAACTGTCGTCAACTTCAGAGAGGTGGTGGCACTGCTCTTTACTACCACCAAGAACTAACATGCTTAAAAGAAATTAGAACTAGAGACTGCTATGGGGAGTATATCTTCGCCAGCTTCAGAGTCAAGGGTGCCGAGTCTGTCCTGTCTGTGGGTGCAGTCTATAGAATTCCCAACACTGATGTGTCTGAATTCAACTCAAACCTTAGAAATCTAATACTTGATAACAGACTGAACAAAAACCACCTAATTATCGCAGGGGACTTTAATATTGACCTCTGCGAGCCAGAACACCCTACTGCTGTTAGCTTCCTCAACTGTATGAATTCCTGCTTCCTCATACCCTTAATCACTAGACCTACTAGAATCACTGATAGCACTGCCACGACTCTAGATCACATCTGGACCAACATAACCTCTCCGCTTACTTCAGGTATAATCACCGATAGCACTACAGACCATTACCCCACATTTCTCTTAACTAACATTAGCAAACCACCTCTAGAAACAAGGGAGTTAAGCTTTAGGCTGCACAATGAAACTGCTATAAACAATTTTATAACTGCTGCTGATAATGTCAACTGGGAGTCCGAGTTAGGTAACATGGGGACATCAACCTAGCAGTGCAATCTTTTCTACAAACAACTCTTAGCCTTTATAACACCCACTGTCCTAGGCTTACAAAACAAGTCACAAGCAAAAGGCTTAACAATCCTTGGCTTACAAAGGGAATATTTAAATCCATTAACAAAAAACACGACCTTGAGAAGAAGTATAGGTTAGGAATTGTCTCCAAAGAATTCTCAAAGAATTACTCATTATTGCTATCTAAGATAATTAGACGAGTCAAAACTAAATACTACGAAGATAAATTTACCCAAATAAAGAGCAACATTAAACAAACTTGGAGCACAATTTCACAAATATTGGGATCAAAGAAATCTTTAAATAACAAACCGACTCTCCTGTCTAATAACGATGGTCAGCTTTCAGCCTCTGATTCTGCTATTGAGTTCAATAGGTTCTTCTCTTCCATTGGTTCATCCCTTGCAAATGATATTCCATCTTCCAGTACTGACATTAAGGACTATCTTACAGGTAACTATCCACAGTCTCTGTACCTAAAGCCTATTAACTCCACTGACGTCAATGAGATAATCCTTTCCCTTAAA
The DNA here is from genome assembly GCF_040958095.1 of Procambarus clarkii. Taxonomy (NCBI): domain Eukaryota; kingdom Metazoa; phylum Arthropoda; class Malacostraca; order Decapoda; family Cambaridae; genus Procambarus; species Procambarus clarkii. The sequence continues at coordinate 45,968,412 of NC_091154.1, forward strand.
ACCAAGTCTGGTGCCCTTGAGGAGATACCAACTTTAATTTACAAAAAAGCCTCCAGATCTTTAGCCCCTGCTATTGCTTTGCTCTTCAACAAGTCACTTGAACTCCAAACCTTTCCAGATATTCTAAAAAAAGCGAGAGTAACGCCTGTCCACAAATGTGGTGATCCCACAGATGTTAACAACTACAGACCTATATCAATCCTGCCAAACTTGTCAAAAATTTTTGAAAAACTAATCTATAAGCAGCTTTACTCATATCTAGCCAAACTCAATATACTTAGCCCTTGCCAATATGGCTTCAGACCCAAAAAAAGCACTAACGGTGCACTTATTAGTATGCTTAACTCGATTCATACAGCTCTTGATAAAAATGAGTTCCCTGTTGGGTTATTTGTGGACCTGCGTAAAGCTTTTGATACTGTCAACCACCATAACCTTCTTCTTAAATTACATCGTTATGGAGTCAGAGGACACTCCCTACAATACCTCGAGTCCTACCTTACTGACAGGCTCCAATATGTTTCTGTGAATAATACAATTTCTCCCACCCTACCCATCAACATTGGTGTTCCTCAGGGCAGCATACTTGGCCCTCTCCTCTTTCTCATCTACATTAATGACCTTCCAAATGCCTCCCAACACCTCAAACCAATTCTATTTGCTGACGACACAACCTTTATTTACTCCAGTCCTGACCCTCTTGCTCTAAATGCCACAGTAAATACTGAGCTAAATAAAGTCCATCTTTGGCTAACAGCCAACAAACTCACCCTTAACATTGACAAAACTTTCTATATTCTGTTTGGCAATAAATCCTCTAGTCAAATAAATCTCAAAATAAACAATACCCAAATTTGTAACAAATTAGATGGCAAATTCCTTGGCATTCTCATTGACCACAAGCTGAATTTCCAGGGACACATTCTAAATATATCAAAAAAAGTTTCAAAAACTGTGGGCATTCTTTCTAAGATCAGATATTATGTACCACGCCCTGCCCTGGTGACTCTCTATTACTCCCTTATCTATCCATATCTCAACTATGGTATTTGTGCTTGGGGTTCTACTACCCAAAATCACTTACGTCCTCTAATTACCCAACACAAAGCTGCTATTAGAACAATATCCAACTCTGGCCCCAGACATCACTCGGTACCCCTACTCAAATCTCTGAATATGTTAGATATTAAGTCACTGCACATTCTCTCATGTGTATTATACATATATAAAACGCTAAACTATAATGCTAATCCTGATCTCAAAAGCTTCATAGAAGGTTGTAACAGAACCCATGAGCACCACACCAGAAATAAATACAGTTTTGATATTCCTAGAGTACGACTTAATCAAACTAGAAATGCTCTGCAAATCAAGGGGCCCAGAATGTGGAATGACCTTCCCAACCATATTAAAGACTGTACCTCTCTCAACCAGTTTAAGATAAAAACTAAACACTACCTAATAAATTCCCTGTAACCTACCTCACTCCTCTATTGTCAACCCATGTCTGTTATTTTCTTTTTTTTAATCAACACTGTCAACCTATTGTATTTGTGCTGCTTTTTCAGTCATGTTCCCCCTATTTTTTTTTATCTTTATTTGTATTTGTTCTCAACACTTTTTATTCTTTATGCTCAATTAGTATTAAGTTCTAGATATTAATGTTTTTCTTGCCCGAAACGCATTGCGTAATAGTGGCTTTAGGCATTGTATGTACTAGCTCTATCTGTATATCAATCCATTAATGTAACATCACTTGTATGTATATACCTTACCTGAATAAACATCTGAATCTGAATCTGAATCTGAATATACACTGATGGTTCCCTACACCGCACCACGGGTGCAGCTGGAAGTGCAGTTGTCCTGACAATGGGCGATGGCCTATACTTTCAGTGGGGAGTCCGTATAAACAACTGGGCCTCTATCCTTCAGACTGAACTATTTGCCTTGATCCTTGCACTGAAATGTGTACAAGTCTCAAAACTTGATACATTAATTGTAAGTGACTCCTTATCATCCTTAAATGCTCTCAACTCTTTAAGACATAACTGTAACATGCTCGTGTCCGAAGCTAGACACAAATACAACAAAATTATTAAGGATGGTAACAGAGTCCATTTCATGTGGTCTCCATCTCATGTTGGCCTCCGAATGCATGATAGAGCGGATAAGTTAGCCAAAGAATCTGCCTTTAAAGGAGCCGTTGAGTGTAACCTTGGATTGTCAATGAGCAATCTGAGAGCAGCAGTATACCGAGAACTTCAACAAGATCTTGTAGATCTGAGGCAAAGTAAAATTGACACCAGTAATTCCATCTATCATCATACTATCATGCAAGAGGAGCCACACATCTATGGATCATCCAATAAAATCAGCAGACTTCTAGATGTTACTACTGCTCGGCTTAGACTCGGTTACAAGTTTATTATTTATTTATTTATTTATTTATTTATTTATGCATATACAAGAATGTACATAAGGAATGTGAGGATACAAATATGGTAATTAGTCTTGTAAAGCCACTAGCACGCGCAGCGTTTCGGGCAGGTCCTTAATCTAAGAAAATTTTAAGGAGGTAAATACTTGCAAAAATTATAGACAAAAAAATGATAACAGATTACATGAAATGAAAAAAAAAGATGAGAGAAAATTGTAGGTACAGTATATTAAAGCACATAGGTAGCTAAGATTGATTGCAATGACAGCTTGAATGGTAGTTGACAAAAAAATTGGTAGGCACAATACAGCAGAAACAATATAAGATTGATTGCAATGACAGCTTGAATGGTAGTTGACAAAAATTGGTAGTCACAATACAACATATGGCTAGCACATAAAAGAAGACAGCAATGAACACAATGATAAGGTTGTTTGATATTACATAAAAATTAGGAGATTGGGTAACACTAGGTACAGAGCAAATTTAAAGCTCAGTGTAGGAAACTAAGAAGATGAAGTTAGGTACATTTTGGTTTTGCTTTTAAATAAGGCAAAAGTTTTACAGTTTTTCAATTCACTAGGGAGTGAGTTCCATAGACTAGGTCCCTTAATTTGCATAGAGTGTTTACACAGATTAAGTTTGACCCTGGGGATATCAAAGAGACATTTATTTCTGGTGTGGTGATAATGGGTCCTATTACATCTGTCCAGGGAGAGTTTCAGAGCATGGTTTGCATTTAAGAACAGGGTTTTGTAAATGTAGTTGACACAAGAGAATGTGTGGAGGGAGTTAATATTTAGCAAGTTTAGGGATTTAAACAAGGGAGCTGAGTGTTGTCTGAAAGCAGAGTTGGTTATTCTGATAGCAGATTTTTGCTGTGTGATGATGGGCTTAAGGTGGTTTGCAGTGGTAGACCCCCATGCACAGATACCATAATTAAGATAGGGGTAGATTAGTGCATAATATAGTGAGAGGAGAGCAGAGTTAGGAACATAATATCTGATTTTGGAGAGTATACCAACTGTCTTAGAGACTTTCTTAGTTATGTGTTGAATGTGGGTGCTGAAGTTGAGTCTCTTGTCTAGGAATAGGCCAAGAAACTTGCCATCATTTTTATTACTGATGTTAATGTTGTCTATCTGTAGCTGAATTGCATTTGATGATTTGCTTCCAAATAAGATGTAGTAAGTCTTTTCGATGTTTAATGTTAGTTTGTTCGTTGACATCCATAAGTGGACTTTTTTTAATTCATTATTCACAACATTATTTAGTGTATGTGGGTTGAGGTTTGAATAGATAAGGGTAGTATCGTCAGCAAACAATATAGGTTTGAGAATATTAGAGACATTAGGCAGATCGTTTATATATATAAGAAATAGAAGAGGTCCTAAGATGCTGTCCTGTGGCACTCCAACGGTAATTGGTAGAGTGGAAGAAGTTGTATCATTGATGGTTACATATTGGTGTCTGTCACTAAGATAGGATCGGATGTAGTCAAAGGCAAGGCCTCGGATTCCATAATGCTGGAGTTTAAGTAAGAGGTACTTGTGATTAACAGTATCAAAGGCTTTTCTTAGGTCAATGAAGAGCCCAATCGGAAACTCATTTTTGTCAAGGGCTGAGTAGATAACGTCAAGGAGACTAATGATTGCATCGTTGGTGCTCTTTTGGGACCGGAAGCCAAACCGGCAGGGGCTGAGTATGTCGAATTTTACGAGGTAGGAATAGAGCTGTTTGTAAATAATTTTTTCAAATATTTTTGATAGAATGGGTAGATTTGATATTGGTCTATAATTGTTTATGTCCGCCGGATTGCCTCCTTTATGGACTGGCGTTACTCTTGCTTTTTTGAGGATATCAGGGAAGGTGTGACACTAAATATATTTAACAAAACTCTTTCCCCCATTTTACAAAAGCAGGATATTAAGGAGACAGGTCTGTAGCCTCCGTTTGACTTAGGGATAGGAATGATGACAGCCTCTTTTCTTGGTAACTTTCCCTCTCTATAAGTCACAAGTAAGGGTTTCAAACCCTATAGGGTTTCATACCGGCTAAATAATTAAGAATGTCATACGTTACTCCATCTTTTCCCGGACCAGTAGAGCTGCCACTTTTTATAGCATCCAGTAGCTCATCGTGAGTTATCTCAGTGCATGTATAGATCTTGTATTTAAGGCACATAAAGTTACTCCATTTCTAATATTTTCCCATGACTCAATGGTGACTCTCGTGTCTGCAGGTAAGGACTCCATACCAGCAGCACTTGCCCATTTATCTACTAACTCATTAGCAACTTTCCCTGGATCTGAGTGAGCAATGAATTTGGTCTTACAACCCCTGATTTTGTTTACTGCTCTCCATAAGTCTTTATGGTTCTTAGTATTACCAATGGACTGAGCAAATTCTTGCCAGTATCTGTCCCGCGCCTCCTTCCTCACCTGACTGCATTCCCTAGCTACTTCCAACATTGTATTTTTTTCTTCATCCCTCATTCCATTTTTTAACCATTCTTTATGTGCACTCCGTAGCATTCTCTCCCACCCCTTGACTTGCTGATCATTGGAATATTTAAATTTCTTAGGTCCATGCGTCTTGCTTCCCCTGCCCCCGTTATTTTCCCTCTGTACTAATTTCTCTATGTTCTCGACCATGTCCTCGTAAAAACTATCAACGCAGAGCGGCGTGTATTGTTGATACCAATCTCCCATATTTTGAATAAAATAATTTTTCATATCTTTATTAATATTTAGCCTTTTCCTTTGAAAGTGGACTTGTTTTTTCCCCAGTGGTAATTCAACGTTCAAGGCAAAGTGGTCACTAAATAGTTCCCGAACAACCCGAGCCTCCCCCATAATCCCCTGAGCGTTTAAAATGCAGGCATAGTCAAGCCGTCCTCCCCTGATGTGAGTTGGTTCATTGTTTCCCAAGAGACAGGTATCTGGATGATCTTGTAGAAACTGTAACCACTTGACCCCATTAGCATTAACTACCCACTGTCCCAAGGCTTGTGTGCCGAGCATTAAGGTCCCCAATGACCACTGAAGGATTAGTATAAATGCAGTCAGGTAAATAGTTAGCGTCGAAGCAGTTCCTGGATACATACAAATTAACTACAATAAATTCCCCTTCCCTTAATGATAATTTAACACAGACACTCTCTATACCTTGCGTTTTTGATGGCGGTTCTACTAACTCTGCTGGTATGGAGTTCTTAACATAAATCGACGTGCCTCTGATGTTATTTGCGGCGAAGAGGTTAAACCCTTTATAACCATTTAATTTCAATAATCCTTCATTCCTGTCCCCTGTCTCTTGGAGAGCTACAACATCAATATCATTTCCCATCACATAACAATGAACATCTGTAACCCTGTTTCTTAAACCATTAACATTCCATGACAACACTTTCAGTCTAGGGTGATCCATTATTAATCAATTCACTGTCTAAGTCATCCCCAATAAGTTCACTAAATGATAGTCATACCTTGTATAACATCTCCCACCTCCTCCCAAGTTCACCAGTAAAAGCGACATTGCGATTCTCAAGAGATTTTTTCAGCTCTGACGTCCATTATTGGCCCAAATGATTCCTTCATTTTATGTGTAATTATAGGGTTCTTCCTTTCACTACGACTAACATATCCTTCACACACACTTCACTTTCCTTCATTTCATCACTCAATATTTCATTATTGTCCTCAACCACTATATCCTGATTATCCTTCACCGTTTTGTGACTTTCCTTGACCTCCTGAACGTTTAATTTCGCCTCGATGGACTCATTCTCTGCCCAAGATTTCGGAGGAACTCACCAACTTTTCTAAGTTCAGCCCACACCTTGACCATATCATTATGGCCCTCTTTCTGAGCCACAGTAGCCACTTCACTCACCGTTACACTGTCACTGCCGGAGTCCTGAGTGGTGGCGTCGCTGCTTGTTACTTGAGCCTGCCTAAGTAAAGGTGACTCCTTTACCTACGCATTCGTCCGGTTCACTGGCACTGTTTGGGGCAGACTGTTTTGCTGTGCTCCCGGTGTCTGGGTAAGAGCTCTTGCTTGCTCTGTAACATTCACCGGCCGGGGAACATCCATACTCGGCCTCTTGCTACACACAGCCGAGCTGGCATTGTGAACACCTCCACAGTTGCAGCATCTGGGAACTATTTTCTCACCCAGATTAAGTCTGTTTCTACACACATTAGAGAGGTGAGACTTTCCGCAGAAACGACATCGTGGATCATGTTGACAGCTCCAGGATTTATGTCTCCATCTGCAGCATTTCAGGCATATTATGGGCTCTTCCACATACTTTGCTACATGCCTGTAGCCAGCCCCTGTGATGAACACTTTCTCTGGAACTTCACCTCTCACTAGAGCCACCACCTGATTCCTAGCTTCACCTTTAATAGGTGACGCTTGGCCCACACAAATCGTTGGTCGTCGAGGATGTACTCGGGGTCTAGAATCTGAGGGTATTTGTAGATAATTACCTTCGTCAGCTTCTCGTTCCCCTCCGGTATTTCCATAACAATTCCATCATATCCTTGCTGGGTAAGATACTCCACTGCCTCCATAGAACCTACCGTTAAGTAAGGTCTGTTTACACCTTCCTTCAGCAGGGGCTCGAACTTGCAGTGTTCTCTTCCAAGTGTGACTGTCCACAGCAGCTTCTGATGATAGGCCAGCGTGCATGAGGCAGGGAAGAGAAGCCTCCATCTCCGCTGACCCTCACCTTCCTGACATCGTTCCGTCCGTTCGTCGGTATCAGTCTCGGCATCGTTCTTCATTCTCTTGTCGTTTCCGTTAAGTGTACCATTACTGTCAACACTACGCCTTGCCTCCTTGTTACGGCCCTCTCGGGTCGCAACTGGGTTCGTACTCTGATGTTATTAGAGGAAGATGTATCCGGCCCCAAGCCAGTAGTGGCTTTCAAGGGATGAGATCCGTGACGCAAGTAAAATAAAAGGGGAAGGGAAAAAAAGGCAAAAACTTAAGATTATAATTACCTTCACCAATAAGTAATATATAAAAGTTACACAGGGGGAGGGGTATTAACACTACTCAAGGGAAGTATATACACGGTTGTCTTCTCCTGAAGACACGGGATCCTCTCGGTGCCGAGTCCTCGGTGCTTTCGTGGTCTCTTGACGAATCCTTCGATCAAGTTGAGTCTACCCCAGACACAGGCTAGCCAAAACACAGTTCCACTGGGGCACCGCCGTGGAGGCCGTCAACCACAAGTCCAGCAGAACAGCTGGCAGGTTCCGGATCAGCAACGCTGGTCAGGCCACTCCACGAGCGATACTAGGGTAGCGCCCTAGTCAGGAGCCTCGTGTGATACCACAAATCACTCTCCTGTCCTCAATACCCCAGTGGTCAATCGTCTCCAGCAGTCGGTCCCGGGAACGACAATCCTTCACTGCCGCTTCACAGGCAGGGTAACCCCACAGTGTTCCTCCGGGAGACGACTCACAGCAGCTGCAGCAAAGCACAAAGTATGGGGACGGCTGCCTTGGGTAGACTGACTCAACTTCCATCACAGCAGTCCCAGGTCGACTCTGTAAGCAGACACGTCATCAATAACAGGGACACACTCAAGCACCTCACTTACAGGCTCAGACACAAACGCCTGACGTATCTACTCCATAGATGGCGTTGTTGTCTGAGCACCACCTCACCAGAGGTCAGCAGCGGCGGTGTTGTGGGCTGCACAGGACTGGAAACTGGCCCTTGTGGCCATTACTCGTCGTCCTCACCAGGTGTCGTCGTCCGTTTGGAGGGGGTTTCGGGAGCTGACCCACAGATGGCGCGGTCGTCACTGCTCCGTGCTCGGACGCTGGATCCGGGTCCGTAACACCTCCCCACCAAAAGGAATTTGGTTTGGGTTTCTAGAAAGAGAATTACAAACCAAATTAGTACGGTGACAACTCCAAATGGACTCACATACACTATGAACTGGAGTGATGAGGCTGTCTTGTCCACAGAACTGTTCAAACTGGACAACTCTCGCACAAAGAGAACTTGAAGATAGTAGGCAATGACCTGCCTGATGTACTTTTCCACATCTCCACTGCGAGGGGGGGCATCATCTCACATCTCTCGTGTAAGGGTCGGTACAGACACGATCTGGGGCGACTCGACACTTCCCTGTGTCGGGGCACCGATGATGGCTGGTCACCGACGGCATTTCTGGTGCCGGTCCGGTAGTCCTTCAGGGAGACGGGAACCTGGAATACAGGGGTCTGATAATTCAGAGTGACAGTGACAGTGGGCAAGTCAGTACTTACAGCATATTCCTCCACTAGGTCCACACCTAGTTTCAACAGGGCAGCTTGCACACCGAAGATGGCATTCGCTCTGCCACCATCAGGTCGACCAACGTTCCGCATAACGCTGCATTGAGGTTCAGCAATCACGCGGGGGGTGTCAACCTGCCGGAAACAGTCACTCATATTATCATTTCTCGTACCTGGTGTATCTACCATCACCTTCCAGGTCCCTTCTTCGACTGCAACACTCACTGTGCATGTCTCCAATCCCTGGGACCTCTTCATGGCGTTCACGGGAGCCATCATCTGCCGGGTCGTCCACTGGTCCTCACTGAGAGCACATACAAGAATCAAAAATACCGCTAAGAAACATTTGGTTAACTTAGGGACGAGTTTCCTGAGCTTGAAATGTCCATAGCCGGCTACATCCATTAGCCTGGTTTGGACCAAAGAGGGCACTAGACCTTTCGAACACACCTCACATACCTCTGACGTCTGGGGAATCTCTGGCCGGTTCAATGAATGCTGTACCTTGCCATACCGCAAGTACACATCCGCCTTCGCTCCAGACTCGTTGGTATCCGGGGGTGCCTGCACACAAGGCCTCTCTTCTTGCCCAGTTACCTCTGCTATCGTAACCGCATGTTCCTCGTCGGGAGAAGAATCAGGAGACACTGTTAGAGTACTGTCGATCTGCGGGTGAGAGGACAAATTAAACATGTTTAAATCCGGGTCTGTTTTTACCTGGACATTACCACTGCCTGTAGTTACCTCAGACCTTGCTGTTCTGGCTGACTCGTCCGCGACCTTGGGAAGATTGATGCTCCAATCTGTCACCAAGTCGTTGGCTAGTACCACGTCAATCCCAGCCACAGGGAGGGTATCGACTACTGCCAACGCACATGTGCCGCTGAAGTAAGGCGAGTCGAGATGTACCGGCACTAAGGGGGCGATATACTGCGTCCTAGGAAATCCAACCAGGACAACTTCTGGTCCCTCATCCACACTCATTCCCTCGGGTAACGAGTTTCTCACGATCAGGGACTGGGCTGCTCCACTATCTCTGAGCACTACAACAGATCTACCAGTGTGATCACTCGTTACATACCCGCTTGAAGTGTGAGGGGCGAACAAACTTGGTCCTTCCTGTGTCGTCGTCGACTGGCTTCCTGCTGGTGGTGTAACACAGCTCATCAACATCACCTCCCTTCGTGCGCCGCCACCTCTTCTGCCTCGGCACATAGCTGCTACATGCCCTTTCTGCCCACAAGTCCAGCACACCACATTCCTCCTCGGACTCCGGTGTTTAGGACTGTTAGGACTCGTCCTTCGAGGGCTACTTGGGGGCGTCTTCTTAGCGCTTCGTGGGACGGGGGTCTCTTCTTCGTCCTGAGGTTTGTCAAACCGGCGTTGGTAATGCCTTGGGACGTACTTAGCAGACGGCCTATGAGTCAGGATGTATTCCTCAGCCATTGTGGCTGCTGCACTCAAGGTCTCTACCTGCTGTTCCTCTAAGTACGTCTTCAAGTCTCCAGACAAACAATCCTTGAAGTCCTCTAGCAGTATGAGCTGCTCGAGGTCTCCTTTGGTCTCCACCTTCCGAGAGGCACACCATTCCTGGAAAAGTCGCTCCTTGATGGTGGCGAATTCGGTGAAAGTGTGCTCTGAGGTCTTTTTCAGGTTTCTGAACTTCTGCCTGTACGCCTCAGGTACCAATTGGTACGCCATGAGCACGACCTTCTTCACCTGGTCATAATCGCCAGAGTCGTCAAGGGATAACTTGGAGTAGGCGACTTGGGCCTTCCCAGTCAAGACTGACTGTATCATGATGGCCCAATTCTCCCTTGGCCACTCCAAAGAGGCAGCGACTTTCTCGAAGGCTGCGAAGAACTTTGAAACTTCCTTCTCGTTGAATTTGGGGACCATTTTTATGTTCCTTACCGGATCGAAACTGCTGGCTTCCGTCGTTGGCCTCCGACCACCTAACCGTAATACTTCTAGCTCATGTTGTCTCTCTCTTTCCTCTCTGTCTCGTCGTTCTTGTCTGTCTCGTTCTTCTCTTTCTCTCTCTCGTTCTTCTCTTTCTCGTTTCTCTGCTCTTTCTCGCTCTTCTCTTCTTTCTTCTCGTTCTAATTCTAAACGCCTCATCGCCAATTCTTTATCTTTCATCTCCATTTCTTTATCTTTTAATTCTCGTTCTATTTCTAACTTCTTCCACTATCTCGCGATTTATCTCAAAGGCGCGCATTTTGACTGTAAGTAAGCTAATATTCAGCTCACCTGCATCACTGTCAATGTCACTACCTTTATCTTTCTTTTCAGTGGAAGCAACTTCTTCACTTTCCTTGGTACCTAGTGCCTCACTTTCTTGTTTTTCTTCGGCCTTCAAATGCCGGTGAACCTTGGATAAGATCTCCACACGGGAATCACTGGCACGGATCTTTATCTCTAGGTAGGCACTAACTAGCACTAGTTCTGGTTTGCTCAGATACTTTAATCTGGCAAGACAGTCCTCTCTGTTCAGAAAAGCCTGGACATCGTCCAGATCATCGATGGTAGCTTTTTCTGCCATTGTCACAGATGGAACACTTAGCACTTAACACACCGCTTTCACGTTAGCACTTAACGCACCGAGCACTGTTCTACGTCAATATTGCACTTTATCGCACCTGGCGCCTCACTTGCCAATATTGCACGTAATTACTTCGGGCACCGCACTACCCAATATTGCACTGAATCACAGCGAACACTTCGCTCTACAATATTGCACTGAATCACAGCGAACACTTCGCTCCACAATATTGCACTTAATCCCTTAATCACAGCGAGCACCACACTGCACAATATCGCACTTAGTCACTCTTGAGCACCGCACAGGACGTATAAAGTCCCAATCGTCACACACAGGGGGAATTATATACAGGGATTACGCCACTTCACCACCCCTGTCAAACATACTTAACAAGGGGACGGATCCTGCTGGGGATGCCAATTATGTTACGGCCCTCTCGGGTCGCAACTGGGTTCGTACTCTGATGTTATTAGAGGAAGTTGTATCCGGCCCCAAGCCAGTAGTGGCTTTCAAGGGATGAGATCCGTGATGCAAGTAAAATAAAAGGGGAAGGGAAAAAAAGGCAAAAACTTAAGATTATAATTACCTTCACCAATAAGAAATGTATAAAAGTTACACAGGGGGAGGGGTATTAACACTACTCAAGGGAAGTATATACACGGTTGTCTTCTCCTGAAGACGCGGGATCCTCTCGGTGCCGAGTCCTCGGTGCTTTCGTGGTCTCTTGACGAATCCTTCAATCAAGCTGAGTCTACCCCAGACACAGGCTAGCCAAAACACAGTTCCACTGGGGCACCGCCGTGGAGGCCGTCAACCACAAGTCCAGCAGAACAGCTGGCAGGTTCCGGATCAGCAACGCTGGTCAAGCCACTCCACGAGCGATACTAGGGTAGCGCCCTAGTCAGGAGCCTCGTGTGATACCACAAATCACTCTCCTGTCCTCAATACCCCAGTGGTCAATCGTCTCCAGCAGTCGGTCCCGGGAACGACAATCCTTCACTGCCGCTTCACAGGCAGGGTAACCCCACAGTGTTCCTCCGGGAGACGACTCACAGCTGCTGCAGCAAAGCACAAAGTATGGGGACGGCTGCCTTGGGTAGACTGACTCAACTTCCATCACAGCAGTCCCAGGTCGACTCTGTAAGCAGACACGTCATCAATAACAGGGACACACTCAAGCACCTCACTTACAGGCTCAGACACAAACGCCTGACGTATCTACTCCATAGATGGCGTTGTTGTCTGAGCACCACCTCACCAGAGGTCAGCAGCGGCGGTGTTGTGGGCTGCACAGGACTGGAAACCGGCCCTTGTGGCCAATACTCGTCGTCCTCACCAGGTGTCGTCGTCCGTTTGGAGGGGGTTTCGGGAGCTGACCCACAGATGGCGCGGTCGTCACTGCTCCGTGCTCGGACGCTGGATCCGGGTCCGCAACACTCTTGTCTTCTGCGTTTCTTCTGTTGCCTTGTTAGAACTTTTTGATACTCACCCCCTCCTCGACTGACTGGCTGCTATTTTTTTTTTTTTTTTTTTCTACCACAGACGTGGCCACACATTTACAATGCTAACCAGCATATATACATTTTCTTCTGTCCTCCATGGACAGGGTTAGAGATGTGTTAAACATACAGTTCAAGGGTTTATTGAACACTCAACCACAGAAGGTGATTCGGTGCTTTTAAAATGCTAAGCTAACCTACATACGTAAATACATAGATACACAGATTTATGTATTTCCTACATAAAGTGTTAGATGTGTCTTTTACATAGTGTCATTAATGTACATTCACAAAGGTGAAATGTAATTCTGATCAGCTTCCATATATACTTTATACCCATACATATACATACACACACACACATACACATACATATATACACACACACATGCATTCACATACATTTGTCTCATTTACCCTGACAGGGTGAGGTAGCTGATAAAGAAACTAGTGTGCAATTAAGCACTTAATCACTGAAGGTGATGAAGGTGCTTTTACAAGCTCAGGTTATATAGTTACATCATATATATATATATATATATATATATATATATATATATATATATATATATATATATATATATATATATATATATATATATATATATATATATATATATATATATATATATATATATATATATAAATATATATATGATTGATATATTACATGATCAATCTTGGATACAAGTCCAATATATTATCAAGTGTTCCAGTACTCATATAGTAACTACAGAGTTCAGCATACCTTAGCCCAGGAGGGCGAAAGTCAGTCAGTATGGGACATTCTACAATATAATGTTCAAGAGAGTGCATGTTTTCTCTTTCACAAAGTTGACACATTGTGTACTCGACATTTGGGTTTTGAGAAAGCTGCCAGATACGTCTATATCTCAGGCGTATTCTGGCCACTATAACATCACATTGCCGGGTTCTTGTTCTATTAGTCCCATATGTGAATGTCTCCTCACGATATCTATCATAATATTTAATGCTACAACTTTCAGGTCTTTGAGAATTTGTTAGGTCGGTGAGATTTTCATTAGATATTTGTTTAAGTATTCTCTTTGTCACTGCTAATGAAACACCCATATCAATTTCTACCACTGGTTTTCTGCAGGCTGATTTAGCAAGCATATCAACAGTGTCATGCCTTGAGATGCCAACATGTGATGGTATCCATAGGAATTTAATCTCAAATCTGTTTTCTTTGGCAGCTAAAACATTCATTCGAATTCCTTATTCGAATTCCTTCATTCCTTAAAATTTTCTTAGATTAAGGACCTGCCCGAAACGCTGCGCGTGCTAGTGGCTTTACAAGACTGTAATTACCATATTTGTATCCTCACATTCCTTATGTACATTCTTGTATATGCATAAATAAATAAATAAATAAGAATATCACTGACTATTTTCTGGGTGTCACTACTATGTGCGTTCAATGCCAGGAGTGCACTCTGCGAGTGTCACAGTATATAAGTCCACTGCCTTTGTCTTTTAAAAATTCAGTGGCAAGGTATATGCCTGCAAGTTCGGTTTGAGTTGTACTTGCCCAGTCATTGACGCGCTTCATTGCTGTATGCACGAGAGAAGATTGTTCAAATATGTTACATGCACATCCGGTACATCGTCCACCTTCTTCTACAGAGCCGTCGGTATAGCACTGATAAACATCGTTACCCATACTCTGAGTACTTTCAGTGATGCTTTTCAGTGTTAACTGTTTTAATAATGTAGTGTGCACACTATCTTTCTTGGGCGCATTTACAAAATCAACTGATAGATCCTAGTTATCCCATGGAGTAATTGGCTGTTTAATCATTAGTCGAGTTGGGTACATATTTAATATTTTGATGGAGTTGGCTACCTTGTAGAACCAATATACATAATCAGATTTCGTTCTTCTTCTAAAGACCTCAGGTGAGTGCAGCATATTAGAAAGTTTAGCTTGAAACTTCATGTGTTGTCTAGATCTACTCAATGCCTTCACGCCGAAAACTGTGCTAATAGACAAAATTCTCTCACTTATGGTAGGTAATTTTAACTCTGCTCTCATGTTAACTATTCTCGTGGACTTTGGAGCCCCAAGGATGAGACGCATAGCTTCATTTTGCAAAGTTTCAAGAGATTTCAGCTCTTTGTCAGTATACAGTGTGAGATGTAGAGCATTGTAGTCAATCACAGAGCGTATAAATGATACATAAAACATTTTATTTTATTTTATTTATATATATACAAGAAGGTACATTGGGTTTGTGAGAATACATTGGATAGTACAGTAATTACATTCTTGTAAAGCCACTAGTACGCGCAGCGTTTCGGGCAGGTCCTTAATCTAGCAGATAATATTAAGTAGGTAAGTTCAATCAGAATTGATAAATGAAAGATACATTACAAGAGAAAAGTGAGATGAGAGAGATAAGTAAGTATATTAAAGCACATTGTTATATTAAAGCTCTGATTGATTACATTGACAGCTTGATTAGTAATTTAAACAAGATTAATAGACACCATACAGCAGATTGACAGCACATATAAGACAGCAATGATCACAATGGTAAAGATGTTCTGAATGGGTACATAAAGATTGGGAGACTGGGTAGCAAAAGATACAGATAAACAAGATTTATAAACACCATACAATAGAATGGCAGCACATATAAGAAAACAGCAATGATCTCAATGGTAAAGATGTTCAAATTGGGAACAAAAAGGTTGGGATATTGGGTAGCAATAGATACAGTGCAATTTTAAGGCAAAAAGAGAAAAACTATGAAGATGAAATTAGGTACTTTTTAGTATTGATTTTGAATGATGTAAAAGTTGGACAGCTTTTCAATTCAGTAGGGAGTGAATTCCATAAACTGGGTCCCTTTATTTGCATAGAGTGTTTACACAAATTAAGTTTAACTCTGGGGATATCGAAGAGATATTTATTTCTGGTGTTGTGATAATGGGTCCTATTACATCTGTCCAGGAAGAGTTTCAGACAAGGATTTGCATTTAAGAATAGGGTTTTGTAAATGTAGTTGACACAAGAGAATTTGTGGAGTGAGATTATGTTTAGCAGGTTTAGGGAGTTAAACAAGGGGGCTGTGTGTTGTCTGAAAGCAGAATTTGATATTATTCTGATAGCAGATTTTTGCTGGGTGATGATGGACTTGAGGTGGTTTGCAGTGGTTGAACCCCATGCACAGATACCATAGTTGAGATAGGGATAGATTAGTGCATAATATAGAGAGATGAGAGCAGAGTTAGGAACATAATATCTGATTTTGGAGAGTATACCAACTGTTTTAGAGACTTTCTTAGTTATGTGTTGTATGTGGGTACTGAAGTTGAGTCTCTTGTCTAGGAATATGCCAAGAAACTTTCCATCATTTTTATTGCTAATGTTTACATTGTCAATCTGAAGCTGAATTGCATTTGTAGATTTGCTTCCAAATAGGATGTAGTAGGTCTTTTCTATGTTAAGTGTTAGTTTGTTGGTTGACATCCATAAGTGGACTTTTTTTAGTTCATTATTAACAACATCATTTAGTGTATGTGGGTTGGGGTTGGAGTAAATGAGGGTAGTATCATCAGCAAACAAAATAGGTTTCAGAATGTTAGAGACATTAGGCAGATCATTAATGTATATAAGAAATAGTAGGGGTCCCAAGATGCTGCCCTGAGGCACTCCAACGGTTATTGGTTGAATGGGAGAGATTATATTATTGATGGCTACACATTGGTGTCTATCAGTCTAGTGTCATTGGTGTCTACATTCTAGCAAGTCTCACGTTAAGTCCATGATTGACACCAACAAGCTTTCAGAGTCCATGTTAATATTACCGTGGGAAGTAGCCAGTTCTTCTGGTGACTGAGTCTCCATCTCAGTACCCAGCATGGGGGGAGGGGGGGGGGAAAGGCGATTGATACGAGTCAGTCTCCTTATGTGTAAACTTAGCTAAACACCAACACTAACTTCACCCCTAGTTGCGGAGCAGGTATCTTGACCCGACCGCGTCCCAGGTAAGACGAGAAGGTACATTGGGTTGCGAGAGTACATAACATATATTAAGAGGTACATTGTAGCAAGATTTGAGATTAAAGGATTTAAGACTAACACGTTTAGAAACAAGGCGCCCCCGAAGGAGGCTATTATTTGTTATGCACCCCATACTCAACCAGTAAGTAGTGGAGCAAAACATAGATTACATGGTCATAAAGTCTTAATCAGACCAATTCAATTCAATTTCTTTCATTATTATGCACCCCATACCCATCCCGTGGGCAGTGGTGTAAAGGATTACAGAGGCACATAATCGGTTCAGGAACTGAACCCTCTAGTTCGTTTAGCTAGGCAAATAACAATTTGTGACGCTAGTTAAAAAATTATTAATATTATATATACATGTACACACTCTCATACATACATGTACATACATATATAGGTATACATATATACATACACATACATATCTAATCACCTACACAAATACACACATCAATAATCTTTGTGTCACAAGTGATCAACAAGAGGCTCACAACAGTCACTATACAAGGCACTTTACATCTATGGTGAGTCACACAGTTACTAGTCTTGCTGCACACCCACCCAACTGGGCGGCAGCTTTACAGTCATGTGCATGCATTACCTACAGTAAGCAAATTTTGGATACTTCGCTAAGATTTCGAGCAGCACATCATTATGAATGAAGTACTTACACATTTCTTGGACACTATTGATGGTGTTATCTCTAAATTCCGCGATTTTTTCACATTCCATTATATAATGACGCAAAGTATGCGAATAGTTCTGCTGACAGAGTTTACATTTAGTCAAATCTACATCAGCAGATGTTACGAACTCCCAGAGGTACTTGTAGCCGAGCCTAAGGCTAGCAGTGGTAACATCTAGAAGTCTGCTAACATTATTGGATGACCCATAGACGTGCGGTTCTTCCTGCATAATAGAATGATGATAGATGGAGTAACTGGTGTGAATTTCACTTTGCCTCAAGTCTCCGAAATTTAGTTGATGTTCCTGGGATACTGCTGCCCTCAGGCTGCTCAAAGGCAGTCCAAGTTTGTAATCAATTCCCTCTTTACGAGCAAAAGTCTTGGGCAACTCATTAGTTCTCAGTGGCTATTTTTACATTATCATTTACAACTAACTTAAGTTAAATAACAACCAGTAAACAGACTGCTGTTTTCTAATTCTAGTTCAGGCACTTCCTGGGATAAAACGCGAACATTCCTTGAGGAACTGTGAGGTGCTTATCTGTTTTTCCTCGTAACGGTCCCAAAGCTTCCACAAATGTTCCTGTTTTTCTTTATTGCCCTTGCGGCGACTGGACTTTAGCTTTTGATCAGAAACCAGTTGGAATTGCAAGGTTACCAGGGACGCCTCACGGTACAGTAAGGGGAATAAAATTTTCTGAGGTTGGAAGAAAACGTGCTCAGATTGGGGACTTGTTTATTTTATAATGGTAAATAATAAATTAATATAATATAAATTAATAAATAATAAATTAATTATTATTATTATATAATAAATAATAATAATAAATAGTATAATGATAAGCAATTATTTTTAATGAATCAAATAGCTAATTAGGATGAATGATAAATAATTATTGACTAGTGCATAACAATAAAGTATTAAGGAATAATTATAATGAATAATCCTTATAATGATGAAGTAGTAAATCAATTACAATTAATAACTACATCTATAGGTAGTAAATGAAAGTTGCATTAATTTAATTACACTAATTACAATTCATGGGAATATTTCTTAGCTATCTGCAGGCTTATCACTTTGGGGGTTCCGGCGGAGCACCCCCCAAAGATACAGCAAATGCTTAGCATGCTAGAACAAGTGCCCCTTGAGCACGTCTGTGGTCCGTCCCTTTCAAAATAAAACAGAGAATGCAGAGGATCCCGGGAGGAGGGTGGGCGTTTTGTAAGAGAGCAGCTGCTGGCTTGTCGGGAAGAGGGGCCACGCAGTCTGCAGGCCGGGCTTATATAACCTCGGCTCGTTGCGCGCGCAGCTTGGGCGGTTAAAGTCAGCTTCCAGACATACGTTTTCTCTTCCCTCAGAAAACCCACCGTTTTTGGGAAAAACAGTGTTCTTATATAAAGCCAAGTTGTCCCTCACTGCCCTTTAATTCAGACGCTGGTGCCATCCTTCTACGTCATTGTTGGTCCTCACCAGTCGTCTGAATGCACACCAGTTCCCCAATTCCCACACACTGTTGCACAGCCACGTATTTTTTATGTAATGAGTTAATTGTGTCGTTAAGGGTGGACTGCTAGCCGACTTTTCTAATTCAGCAAACGCCTTACAATTATGTAGTACATACGTACCACATAAGTAAGTCCCAGCAAACATTTTCATGTTTTTAAAACATCCTAAAAACGACATTTCATTGTTTTCAGCACGTTTATAATTACGTTTAGAAAATGTTTTTTGAGAACTTTTATATACAACCTTAGAACGTAAATAATTAACATTTCTAAAAACTTTTTTATAATCTTTTAATTACCTAC
>NC_091154.1:45992731-46045231 GCF_040958095.1 Procambarus clarkii
AGCCTCGGCTATCACTTCCTTTTGTCCGGTCGTGATGGTCAAGCGGATTAAGGCGTCCCTGTACATACCAGTTGTGGGAGTATGGGTTCGAGTCACTTCTGGGGTGTGAGTTTTCAGTTATATATATATATATATATATAATTTCGTAAACCTCACCCTGTAAACATTCATGTTTCTACATGTTAAACAAGCTACGAGGATGAGGGAAGGGGATGTTCCCTCCATGCTGGATATTATATTTACCAGGAAAGAGAAAGATATATTTATCATTCAGTACCTCCCTCCTTTGGTACCTCCCTTTTCCTCCTTTCAGTACCTCCCTCCTTTTACCCAAGTGACATTGTCACTTGGGTAAAAGTGACCATGTCTTTTTGGGAATAAAGTATGCAATGCATTATAATCTGGAAGAAAATGAGCTTGAAGCAGTTGAAAAACCTGACTTGTGGAGAGGTCATTATGGGGAACTCAGATATTTCCTTAAGGAATTTGACAAACACTTGCTGTTAGGACATGAAGTAAATGAGATGTATGTCAAGTTTTGTGAAATATATGATAATGGCACAACAAAATTTATACTAAAGCAGAGATGCAGAACTAGGAAAAAGGGAAAAATTGCCCAAACATACAAGCAATACAAAGATGCGAGAAACAACAATAGCAGTAAGGAGAGGGGCAGAAAGACTATGACTTTCGGTCATATTCAACAACACAAATATACATACACACACACACATTATTGGAAAAAATTGGAATTGGAATATTGGAAAAAATAATTAAAACTAAATGGGTAGAACACCTGGAGAGAAATGATATAATTTCAGACAGAAAGTATGGTTTTCGATTTGGAAGATCCTGTGTATCGAATTTACTCAGTTTCTATGATCGAGCAACAGATATATTACAGGAAAGAGATGGTTGGGTTGACTGCATCTATCTGGACCTAAAAAAGGCATTCGACAGAGTTCCACATAGAGAGGTTGTTCTGGAAACTGGAAAATATTGGAGGGGTGACAGGTAAGCTTCTAACATGGATGAAAAATTTTCTGACTGATAGAAAAATGAGGGCAGTAATCAGAGGCAATGTATCGGACTGGAGAAATGTCACAAGTGGAGTACCACAGGGTTCAGTTCTTGCACCAGTGATGTTTATTGTCTACATAAATGATCTACCAGTTGGTATACAGAATTACATGAACATGTTTGCTGATGATGCTAAGATAATAGGAAGGATAAGAAATTTAGATGATTGTCATGCCCTTCAAGAAAACCTGGATAAAATAAGTATATGGAGCACCACTTGGCAAATGGAATTTAATGTTAATAAATGCCATGTTATGGAATGTGGAACAGGAGAACATAGACCCCACACAACCTATACATTATGTGAGAAATCTTTAAAGAATTCTGATAAAGAAAGAGATCTAGGGGTGGTTCTAGATAGAAAACTATCACCTGAGAACCACATAAAGAATATTGTGCGAGGAGCCTATGCTACGCTTTCTAACTTTAGAATTGCGTTTAAATACATGGATGGCGATATACTAAAGAAATTGTTCATGACTTTTGTTACGCCAAAGCTAGAATATGCAGCTGTTGTGTGGTGCCCAACAACAGAAGTTGGCCCATATCTTAAGAAGCACATCAACAAACTGGAAAAGGTGCAAAGACATGCTACTAAGTGGCTCCCAGAACTGAAGGGCAAGAGCTACGAGGAGAGGTTAGAGGCATTAAATATGCCAAAACTAAAAGACAGAAGAAAGAGGTGATATGATCACTACATACAAAATAGTATCAGGAATTGATAAAATCGACAGCGAAGATTTCCTGAGACCTGGAACTTCAAGAACAGGAGGTCATAGATTGAAACTAGCTTAACACAGATGCTAAAGAAATATAAGAAAATTCACTTTCGCAAATAGCGTGGTAGACGGTTGGAACAAGTTAGGTGAGAAGGTGGTGGAGGCCAAGACTGTCAGTAGTTTCAAAGCGTTATATGACAAAGAGTGCTGGGAAGACGGTCTCATCCTGTAACTACACTTAGGTATTTACACACACACTAACTATAACTATATATATATATATATATATATATATATATGTCGTACCTAGTAGCCAGAATGCACTTTTCAGCCTACTATGCAAGGCCCGATTTGCCTAATAAGCCAAGTTTTCATTAATTAATATATTTTCTCTATTTTTTTTCTTATGAAATGATAAAGCTATCCATTTCATTATGTATGAGGTCAATTCTTTTTTTATTGGAGTTAAAATTAATATAGATATATGACCGAACCTAACCAACCCTACCTAAACTATCTTTATAGGTTAGGTTAGGTAGCTGAAAATGTTAGGTTAGGTAGTCGAAAAAACATTAATTCATGAAAACTTGGCTTATTAGGAAAACCGGGCCTTGTATAGTAGGCTGAGATGTGCGTTCTGGCTACTAGGTACGACACACACACACACACACTATATATATATATATATATATATATATATATATATATATATATATATATATATATATATATATATATATATATATATGTCGTACCTAGTAGCCAGAACTCGCTTCTCAGCCTACTATGCAAGGCCCGATTTGCCTAATAAGCCAAGTTTTCATGAATTAATTGTTTTTCGACTACCTAACCTAACCTAACCTAACTTTCTCTACTACCTAACCTAACCTAACCTATAAAGATAGGTTAGGTTAGGTTAGGTAGGGTTGGTTAGGTTCGGTCATATATCTACGTTAATTTTAACTCCAATAAAAAAACATTAACCTCATACATAATGAAATGGGTAGCTTTATCATTTCATAAGAAAAAAATTATAGAAAATATATTAATTCAGGAAAACTTGGCTTATTAGGCAAATTTGGCCTTGCATAGTAGGCTGAGAAGTGCGTTCTGGCTACTAGGTACGACATATATATATATATATATATATATATATATATATATATATATATATATATATATATATATATCGGACAATTAGGAAAAAAAAAAAAAAAATTTAAATTATTTTACCTTGTACCTAGATCCACCAGGCCTGTTTGGTCTATGTTTCAGTACTTGAGAAATCTGGAAGGTCACATCCTCCTCCTCAACTTGTGGATGTGCGTTGATAGATGATTCTGTAAAATTAAGTTATTTATATAATAATAAATTCAGTATAACAATAATATTCTGTAAAATTAAAAGTAATTTATACATCAATCAGATAAAACTCTCCAGAGATGGTGATACACAACATATAAAGGACAAGCTTCAGAACAAAATATGCATTTAGGAATAAGGTTTTGTACATGTAGGTAGCACATGAGAAAATAAGTGGAAGGTGATCAAGTTTATATTAACATGTTAATGGCTTTGTTAAGGCTTTGCAAGAATGAAAAAATATTAATAATATAATATCACCTACCAATTAATTGTACATCATTTATAAGTCAATTATTTGCATTATTATTATTCAATACTAATGATATAAAAATGCATTTTTTGAAATTTTGAAATTGAAATTTTGAAAATTTTGAAATTGTTCACAATTTTTGTTACACCAAAGTTGGAGTATGCAGCAGTTGTATGGTGCCCATATCTTAGAAAGCATATCAACAAACTGGAAACGGTGCAGAGACATGCCACTAAGTGGCCTTAACTAAATGCCATTAAATATGCCAAATATACTACATAAATATACATACTACACATGCACAATAATTGTCCTGGGACCTCTGATATTCCTAATATAATATATAGGGCCATCAACACACCTCCAGCTAGGGCCACCAACACACCTCCAGGGCCATCAACACGCCTCCAGGGCCATCAACACAACACCACCATCAACACACCTCCAGGGCCATCAACACAACACCACCATCAACACACCTCCAGGGCCATCAACACAACACCACCATCAACACGCCTCCAGGGCCATCAACACAACACCACCATCAACACACCTCCAGGGCCATCAACACAACACCACCATCAACACACCTCCAGGGCCATCAACACAACACCACCATCAACACACCTCCAGGGCCATCAACACAACACCACCATCAACACACCTCCAGGGCCATCAACACAACACCACCATCAACACACCTCCAGGGCCATCAACACAACACCACCATCAACACACCTCCAGGGCCATCAACACAACACCACCATCAACACACCTCCAGGGCCATCAACACAACACCACCATCAACACACCATCCAGCCAGGGCCATCAACACGCCTCCAGGCCATCAACACGCCTCCAGGGCCATCAACACACCATCCAGCCTACCACCACAAGCTTATATATATACTACACATGTCTAAGAGCAAATAAAAGAAAACAGTTACCTTAACTATTGAAGATGCAGCAGGATTTTGTGGATAAGCCAGCAGCCGTCCCTCTCGACACGGTTTTAAAATGGCGGCGACTACCACAACATGCAACGAGCCTAAAGAATGTCCAGCGCTAGCATTATCTAAACGCTATTATATATTATCAAGCAATACGGAAATCTAAAATAAAAAAAATGATACAAATAATTGTATTAAATATTTATTTGCAATTACAATACCTCGGGAATATATTTTTGCGTTAGCAAAACATATTAAGTTCGTATTTAGTTTAACTCATTTAAATTCTTTACAAATAATAACCTGATTTTACCTGATGGCCATTAACATTAATGTTTTATGTTGATACATTTCATACCCTTATTATTTCAATATCTTTCTTTATTATGCACCCCATACCCATCCCGTGGGCGGTGGTGTAAAGGATTACAGAGGCACATAATGGGTTCAGGAACTGAACTCTCTAGTTTGTTTAGCTAAGCAAATAACAATTTTTGACGCTAGTTACAAAATTATTAATGTTATATATACATGTACACACTCTCATACATACATGTACATATATATATATATATATATACGTATACATATATACATACACATGCATATTTATAATCACCCACACAAATACACACATCAATAATCTCTGTGTCACTTATTTTATACATGTTCTTGTAGAACATTCTATTGCGAACACATTGGGCGCTGCCCAATAAACTCGCCCCTCGGGGCAAAATTATTTTTTTTTTTTAATCTTGGTGGAACATAAAATGGCCGCCTGTGTTTATGCTGTCGTCAGATGGCGCTGTGACGTCACAGATGAGGGAAGCACGTACTGCGCATTAATGCCTCGATCCCTCGTTATTTATTTATTTTATTTATTTATATATATACAAGAACGTACATTGGGGGGTTAAGACACAACATAGAGCTTAAGTTAGAATTATAATCTTGTAAAACCACTAGCTTGCATATATAGAGTTTCGGGCAAGTCCTTAAACTAATCTTTGAGCAAATTCTTAAACAGAGTTTTAGAGAAATAATTAAATGTAAAATTGATAAAAAGTGTTTAACAGGTACATTACAGCTTTACTTTACAAGTACAGATGATTTTAAGTAGGATAATTACAGTAAAATTGTCAAAAAATTGTTTACAGGTACGATGCAAGAATTTGACACAAAAGCAGATCAGAACAATACACAATAATGAACAAGGAATCCTAAGTACAATTAGGAAAACATCTCAGGGTTATACATTGGATTACTGAAGCACAATATGAGGATCATTACAAATAGTAATGCAGTAGAATATGCACTCATATTCTATTATTAAGTTAATATTAAGTTCCTTCCTCATGTTAAGTATCTTTGTGGTACTAGGGACATCCAAGGATTATCTTCAAGGCTTCGTTCTGCAAGTTTTCAAGCCCTTTAAGCTTTCTTTCAGTCATCAAGGCAAGCAGAGATGCAACATAATCCACTAGCTCCTTTATGAACTGGCGTTACTCTTGCGTTTTTAAGGATATCAGGGAATGTATGACACTCAAGGGATTTGTTGAACAGCAGAGCTATAGGTGGTGCAAGGGCATATGGGAGGCGCTCTTGTATACAATGGATGGGATTTCACTGATGTTCCCAGCTTTGGTTTTTAGTGAATGTATGATGGACACAACATCTGACGGGCTGACTGGTGAGAGGAGAAGAGAGTTTGGATAGCTGCCTGAGAGATATGTGTCTGAGTCTGTGGGATTTTACTTGCAAGGTTAGCACCAATCGATGAAAAGAAGCTATTAAATTCATTCGCCATTTCTAAGTCAGATGACAGTGTAAGGCCATCCTTAGAGAGTGTTATCTGGTTGTGGGAGTGTTGTTTAGTTCCCAGGATGTTAGAGATGGTATTCCATGTGCTTTTCATGTTGCCTTTTGCTTCTTTGAATCTAGTCTCATAATATGAAAGTTTTGCTTTTCTTATGATACTGGTAAGCACTGACGAGTACCTTTTAACTACTTCCATTGGAATTAGGCCACTCCTAAATTTCTTTTCGTATTCATGTTTTTTGTTGATTGATTTAATTATGCCACTTGTGAGCCACGGGTTATTTTTTCTTTTATCAGTTACTTGTTTGGTAAGGAGGGGACAGTGAGTGTTGTAGAGGCTTAGAGTTTTGTAGAGAAAGAGGTTAGTTGATGAGTTTATATCCTGTGAATTATTAAATTCAGATTCCCAGTTAATATTGTGAAGTGCATTAGAGAGATTGCCTAAAGCTGATTCACTATGTAGCCTGAATGAAAGTTTTTTGGTTTCTGGTGGTGATGTGTCAATGTTTGCTATGAGGAAAGTAGGATAGTGGTCAGTTGTTCTGTCATAAATTACCCCAGATGTAAGAGGAGCTGTTATATTAGTCCAAAGGTGATCCAGGGTAGTGGCAGATGTTTGAGTGACTCGGGTGGGCTTGGTGATTGTGGGGATTAGCATACAGGAGTGCATGCTGTTACGGAAATAGTCAACTTGAGGGTTGTTTTCAACATTCAATAAAGAAATTCTGGAGGGCTTCTGTGCAAGGGTTAGGATGAGCTAGCCTAAGCATTTTTATACCAATTTGACAGTTATTTTCAGTAACACGATAAACAACGCTCGGAATATTAAGTTCCTTTCTCATATTAAGTATCTTTGTGGTACGAGGGCACCCAAGGATTATCCTCACGGCTTCGTTCTGCAATTTTTCAAACCCTCCAAGCTTTCTTTCAGGATGCCTTAAAGTTAGTTTAGTTCATTTATTATGCATCCCATACCCATCTTGTGGGCGGTAGTGGAAAGGGTTGCAGAGGCACATAATGGGCTCAGGGACTGAACCCCACAATTCATTTAGCTAAGCAAGTTACAATCTTGATGAGCTAGTTACAAAATTCAGTATAAGTCGTCACATCAACAATGGGTTCGAGATCGATCACAAGTACAGTTTCTAAATTAAGCAACTGACATATGTGGAGAGCTAGTGTCACAATTGATATGTTTGTCCTGCACACCGCCCCCCATCCAGTGGGCAGCGGTGGATAGGTTACAATCACTTTGTTACTACTTACAGTTAGCAAACTGGGGATATTTGGCTAAAATTTCTGGTACCAGATAATTTTGAATGAAATATTGACACATCGTTGGTACATTGGTTATAAAATTGTCTCTGAATTCACTATCACATAGTGACGGAGGGTGTGCGAATAATTTTGTTGACAGTTAACATTTGGTCAGGTCTACATCGGCAGATAATGAGAATTCCCAGAAATACTTGTAACCGAGTCTAAGCCGAGCAGTAGTAACATCTAGAAGTCTGCTGATTTTATTGGATGAACCATAGATGTGTCGCTCCTCTTGCATAATAGTATTGAACGAAAGTTAATCTCCCCAAACAATTTCGCGTTTTGAGCAAGTTACCCCTCCACTCTCTCCATTTTTTTTTGGACATTCCCTGGTAGTGTGCGGAAATACTGAAAAGTGTATACTCTTTTCAACTTTGTCACCTTAATTCTCGTCCTATGTCTTTCATTTTGGTATCAATGCGTTCGCAATAGAATTCCCAACAGAACTATGTGCATATAATGTCAAAGACAGCAGCGCGCTCCACCCGCCGACAAGATGAATGTAGGCCAAGGGTACCAGAAAAAGAAAGCTGAGCGTGATAATACTGAAAAGTGTATACCCTTTTCAACTTTGTTACCTCAATTCTCATCCTAGGTTTTTCAATTTAGCATCAATGTGTTCGCAATAGAATTCTCTACAGGACTAAAGGCATATAAACTCCAAAAGCCCGGCTTACCATCCGCAACAAACAGAGAAAGCGAGAGCGTGTTACCAGGGAGCGCACAAGAGCGATAAAATGTATACACTCTTTTCATTCTGGTCACCTCAATTGTCATCCTAGGTCTTTCATTTTGGTATCAATGTGTTCGCAATAGAATTTCCAACCGGAATTTATGCATGAAATGTCAAAAACAGCAGCGTGCTCCACCCGCTGACGTGATGAAAGCACGGCGGACCATCCACACAAAACAGAGAAAGTGAGAGAAAGTAACCTGGGAGCACTCTAGTGCAATGTAATGTGAACACACTTTTCACTTTGGTTACCTCAATTCTCGTCATATGTCTTTCATTTTGGTATCAATGTGTTCGCAATTGTATCTGCTGGCATTTTACCCTTTGCTTGGATCTGAAGGGTTTTAGGCTCACCACGATGCAATCTGATAGTACCACACGTGTATATACCTATCTTCAAGCAGCAATTCACTCATTCAAACCGACTTATAATGGTTATCCATATATAAATGGTAATCTTTGTTCTACCTGTTAACCTGTCATATGAAGAAAGATTGTCAAAGCTTATATTACATTCTCTAGAAAAGCAAAGAATTAGGAGTGATATATGGTAGAGGTGCACAATGGGATGAATGGACATAACAAAGGGGACATTAATGGGGTATTAAAAGTAGCAACACAAGACAGAACTCGAAACAAAGTGTAAAAATTGGAAAAATTTAGATTTAGGAAAGAACTGTATGAGTAAATACACTGGGTTTGTACCTTAAGGTTCATGTATGCAATATTACAGAGTTCCAGTTAACTCCCATGCATGCAATTAATTTATGTTATGTTTATGTTTTTTATGTTAAAATGTTTTTGTTGATTTGTTTGTATATTTTCATAAGTAAAGCATGCTTACCGTCTAATCCAAGTTTTATGATAACTTTACAATGTTTAAAACATAAAGTTCAATATATATTCTGGTTTTCACACAGGAATTATACGTTAATATAACATCATAATAACGTAATGATGTCGTGTAAATAACGTTATACTGACGTCATATAAATGTTATATTTATGTTATAAGAACGTAAATTGGATAGCTTTACAGAAAGTAAACAAAAAAAACTAAATGTTGACTGAAAATTATTTATTCTTAAATATAAAGCATGAAAACATTATAATACCATAGCATTTACTATTATTTTTAAATTTTTACATAAATCTTAAAAAACTGTGTCATAAGAATATATGTTTTTAGTTATATCCTTTGGTTTTAAGAATGTCAGATATACGTATTTATGTCAAAAGTTACAGTATTACCTTTGTGGAACCATTTAAAAACGTCCACAAACGTTCTGTGTTTGCTGGGGTGTGTGTTACACACGTACACACACACACACACACCTTGTCAAGCACAAGACGAAGCTTGAAAAAGTTTAGTGGTGTGCCAATAGGCTAGTCCCAGGACTAAGAGGCATGAGTTACGAGGACAGGCTGCGAGAAATGCACCTCATGACACTGGAAGACAGAAGAGTAAGGGGAGACATGATCACTACCTACAAAATTCTCAGAGCAATTGATAGGGTACATAAAGATAAACTGTTTAACACGGGTGGTAGGCGAACAAGGAGACACAGGTGGAAACTTAGTACCCAAATGAGCCACTGGGATGTTAGAAAGAACTTTTTCTTTGTCAGAGTAGTTAATAGATGAAATGCATTAGGCAGTGATGTGGTGGAGGCTGACTCCATACACAGTTTCAAATGCAGATATGATAGAGCCCAGTAGGCTCAGGAATCTGTACATCAGTTGATTGCCAGTTGAGAGGCGGGACCAAAGAGCCAGAGCTCAACCCCCGCAACCACAACTAGGTGAATATACACACAAACACACACACGTACACACACACACACGTACACACGTACACACACACACACACACACACACACACACACACACACACACACACACACACACACACACACACACACACACACACACACACACACACACACACACACATACACACACTAATGCCTCTATTCACCTTGCAGTAAATAGGAACCTGAAAGTCAGGAAGCTGCTAAAGGCTGCATCTTGGGGATGTGTATGTGTGTTAGATAAAAATATATGTTGTTTAGATATGATGGAGGAAAAGAGGCCGAGAGTCGGTACATTAGACAACCGACGCTTAGAAAGGCGGGGTCCAAGAGCTAACAGCTAAATCTTGGAAATAATAAATTAAAATATTTAATACACACACATACATGTTTCACATGAATTTGGCTGAGGGCACACTGCATGAGGGCTGATGGCCCCGTCGACGGGGCAGGAAGTCGGCGGTTGATCAAATGCCTCTCACATCCTCCACATACCTGAAGATTATTCCGGCTTAATTTTAAACGGAAGTAATGTCTTGGCATTTACGGCTTCAGCGGGTGGGTGGGCCCGTGGGTTTATTACACTATGAGTGAAAACAATCGCCTATTCTCTATTTTATATTGCCGCTTGTAGAGCTAGAAGCTGTTGCCTCTTGTGTGCGTTGCACAAGGGGATTAATATCTGGATTAATATCTTTCAATATTTCCAGTATTTTTTAAGGTATCGCTTAAATACCGAATATACTGTTATTGGACACCGCTTAATTGACAATGTCTCAACAACGCTGGCTCCTGCTATTGCAATGATGCTCATTTGCTTTTCAATGATGCACCGTAGTTGCCCCCTCTCTAACTTACCGTTCTAAATACCCCTTCTCCATCTCTCGCAAACATTTCCCCCTCATACATCTCCCCCCTTTCCTCCTGTCCCCTTGTCCATCTTTGTCCCCTTGCCCACATTTTCTGTCCTCTGTCCCCGATCCCTTTCCCCCTGTCCCCTGTCCCCCTCTCTGTCCCCTTGCCCCCCCCTGTTACGGACCCTGATCCAACGTCCAATCTCGAAACAGTGACGGCCGCGCCATCTGTGGGTCAGCTCCCGAAACCCCCTCCAAACCGACGACGTGTACTAGCTACGAGGGCCAGTTTCCAGCCCCGTTCAGCGCTCAACGCCGCCGCTGACCTCTGGTGAGGTGGTGCTCAGACTACAACGCCATCTATGGAGTGGATATGTCGGGCGTTTGTGTCTGAGCCTGTAAGTGTGGTGTTTTAGTGTCCCTGTTATTGATGACGTGTCTGCTTACAGAGCCGACCTGGGACCACTGTGATGGAAGTGGAGTGAGTCTACCCGAGGCAGCCAGTCTCCATACTGTGAAGTTTGCTGCAGCTGTTGTGACGTCGTCCCCCCGGAAGAACACTGTGGTGTGTTAGCCTGCCAGTGGAGTGGCAGTGAAAGGATTTACCCGGGACCGACTGTTGGAGACGATAATCCACTGGGGTATTGAGGACAGGAGGGTGATTTGTGATATCACACGAGACTCCTGTCTAGGGCGTACCCCTTATATCGTTCGTGGAGTGGCCGTACCAGCCTTGGTGGCTCAGTACCTGCCAGCAGACCAGCTGGACGTGTGGTTGACGGCCTCCACGACGGTGCCCCCAGTGGACCTGTGTTGTGGCTGACCTGTGGCCAGGGTAGGCTCGGCATTCTCAGAGGACACGTCTTGAGGCCACGAAGAAAGCACCGCGGACTCAGCACCTAGCTTCTTGATCCAGTCTTCAGCAGAAGACTAGATTGTGCATGATCCCCTTGTAAAGTGTTAATACCCCTCCCCCTTGTGTACTCTTTTATTCTATATATTTAATCGGTGATGGTGAACATTATAATATTAAGTTCTTAACTTTCTTTCCCTACTCCCATTTAAGTTACTTGCGTCACGGATCTCATCCCTTGATAGCCACTACTGGCTTGGGAACGGATACATATATCTTCCTCTAACAACATCAGAGTGAGAACCCCGTTGCGTCCCGAGAGGGCCGTAACACCCCCCCCTTTCAATCTCTCTGTCCCCCTGTCCCTCTCTGTCCCCCCGTTCCTCTCTGTCCCCCTGTCACTCTCTGTCCCCCTGTTCCTCTATGTCCCCCTGTCCATCTCTGTCCCCCTGTCCTTCTCTCTGTCCCCTGTACCTCTCTGTCCCCCTGCCCACTCTTTCTGTCCGCTGTCCTTCATCTGTCCCCCTCCCTTTCCTCCAGTCCCCCTATCCATCTCTGTCCCCTTGTCCCTGTCTCTGTTCCCCTGTCCCTCTCTCTGCCCCCTTTCTGTCCCCCCTTTCTGTCCCCCTGTTCCTGTCCCTGTCCTTCTCTGTCTGTCCCCCTGCCCACTCTTTCTATCCCCTGTCTCTCCTCTGTCCCCTCTCTCTTGGTCTCCTGCCCCCCTCTCCTCCCTCTGTCCCCCGGTCCCCCTCTCTGACTCTGTCCCTCTGTCTCTGTTCCTGTCCCTGTCCCACTGCTTCCCCCTCTGTTCCCCCGTCCCTCCTCTGTCCCTGTCCGTCTGTCCCTGTCCCTCTGTCTCTGCCTCTCCTCGTTTCTGACATTCTCTGTGTCAGCCTATCTCTCTTGTCTCTTTCCTCGCTCTATCTCTGTCATTCTCTCACTGACTTTGCATATCCTTATCTATCCGTCTCTGTGTCTAACATTCTCTCCCTGACTCTGTCTATATCTATTTCTCTGTCTCGGTCTTCATCTCTTTCTCTCTCTCTTTCTCTCTCTCTCTCTCTCTCTCTCTCTCTCTCTCTCTCTCTCTCTCTCTCTCTCTCTCTCTCTCTCTCTCTCTCTCTCTCTCTCTCTCTCTCTCTCTCTCTCTCTCCTTACATACATACATACATACATACATACATACATACATACATACATACATTTATTTAACACATGTGGTAAACGCACAAGGGGACACAGGTGGAAGCTGAGTACCCAAATGTGCCACAGAAAGATTATAGAAAGAACTTTTCAGTGTCAGAGTAGTTAATAAATGGAATGCATTAGGCAGTAATGTGGTGGAGGCTGACTCCATACACAGGTTCAAATGTAAATATGACAGAGCCCAGTAGGCTCAGGAATCTGTACATCAGTTGATTGACGGTTGAGAGGCGGAACCAAAGAGCCAAAGTTCAACCCCTGCAACCACAACTAGGTTAGTACATACATACATACATACATAAGATATAAAACAGTGGAGGATTCCCGGGTAGATCAATCAACCACAATGCCCATTACCCCTTTACCCTGTTGTCCTTAACTACACAACTATACAAGAGTCATTAACACGTGTAATGGCTGATCCCCCATCACGATAGCATGAAGACCAATTGCCTGACCCGCAGTCCGTCTTGCTCCTCAAATAATTTTCGGGTTAACATGAAAACGTCTCTCGAGTTTATCTCTCTAATGTTGTTTTCCCATCTTTCATTTTATCAGCTTAGTTCCTTTATTATGCCCCAATTACTCATCCATTGAGCGGTAGTTAAACTGAACCCAAATTAAAAAAAAGTTCCTTTTGCTAAGCAAGCTACAGTCTTGATAAAGTCAGATATATTGTTTGTTAACACATTTCTCAACAATGAACAGTCAGTTTTATCAAGCTAACATATGGTAACACAACGAGTGAGAGTATTAACTGGTCTAATTATTTTATTAGACCAGTATATATTATAAGATTATATATATATATATATATATATATATATATATATATATATATATATATATATATATATGTCGTACCTAGTAGCTGCACTACACATCAAGAAGTCAACACCAGCAATCAACAGCCAATTATTGCACAACTATATTCTACCTACCTCAAGACTCCGCTCCAATATAGAAGCATCAAGAAATATGGACCAATAGGCTTTCTACAAACACTTCTATTCAATATACATTGTTTCGTGTTCTGTCTTGTGTTGATGAAATTAATACCATATTAATACTCTTGTTCTGTCTTGTGTTGATGAAATTAATACCCTATTAATGCCACATCTTGTTCTGTCTTGTGTTAATGCCACATCACCCCTTCCACCTCACTCAAATGTAGATATAAAATCGGAGATGTGTAAGTTCTATTCAGTTGTGTATTTGTGAACCAAAGTCTTTGAAAATGTAATAAGTTTTACGAAACGCGCTCGTGTCGCGTCTGACTAGAAATAATAATGAATTTTGGAGAATTGATTTTTGATTTACCTCCAACAGTGAAAAGAAATGTACGAAAGATTGAGAAAATTCGTGTTAGAATTATTAATCTTACTTTTTCGGTCATATTTAATAATATATATATATATATATATATATATATATATATATATATATATATATATATATATATTAGTATATTTTGGTAGCAGTCTTTCTTGTAGACATATATTATTAATGGAACGTATGGAAATGTCAAGACACACAAGCCTGGAAACCCACTTCGGCCAATCATTAGCCAGATACCCACACCCACGTACAGACTGGCGAAGCGACTCAACGACCTGCTGACTCCTTATGTTCCTTGCGCCTTCAGCCTGAAGTCTCCAAAGGAATTTGTTGACTTACTGCGGGGCACACGGGCCACAGGGATAAGAGCCTCGTTGGACGTAGAATCGCTGTTTACCAACGTACCTGTGGACGAGACAATCGGGATGATAGCCGACAGAGTGTATCGTGATCCAGCCTGTACTCCTCTTGACATACCAGAAAATATTCTGAGGAAACTACTCCAAGCTTGTACTAAAGAGGCACCCTTCTTGAGCCCGGATGGGCACATGTATAAGCAAGTAGATGGGGTCGCCATGGGTTCTCCCCTAGGTGTCCTGTTTGCAAACTTCTACATGGGTACCATCGAGCAAAAAGTCTTAGTCGACATGAACTTGAAACCGGCCATATACTGTAGGTATGTTGACGACATTTTTACACAGGTACCTGATGTCAGACATCTGCAGGAGCTGAAGGAGGCATTTGAGCAGAGTTCCGTGCTGCGTTTCACTTACGAGATGGAAAAGGATGGGAAGCTGCCCTTTCTAGATGTAACAGTCATGGAAAAGAGCGGAGGTTTCCACACTGCAGTCTACACTAAGGAAACGAACATAGGAATGTGCCTAAATGCCAACAGCGACTGCCCAGACAGGTACCAGAGGAGTGTTGTTAACGCATATGTCGACCGTGCTCTCAGCCACAGCTCAGAATGGAAGCAAGTCGACGAAGAACTCTGTAGGGTAAGGCAGGTCCTAGTCAACAACGGCTTCTCCAATGGTTTCGTCGAAAACATCATAAGAAGGAAAGTGAAACGCCATGCAACCTCTGAAGAGACAACTAACACAACACCTATACCCCCTATTAGACTATTTTACAGGAACTTCTTTTCCACAGCTCATAAAACGGAGGAAAGGGTCCTGAAAGATATTGTTAATAGAAACGTTATCCCTACAGACAGAAATCAGAGGATACAACTGACGATTTACTATAAAACCAGAAAAACGGCCAGCCTACTCATGAGAAACTCTCCAGACACAAAACAGAACGCTTTAAAAGAGACTAACGTCGTCTATGCCTTCAAATGCCCTCTTGGGGACTGTAAGCTCCAAAAAACCCAGTATATAGGCAAGACAACAACATCTCTTTCTAGGCGTTTAACGATGCATAAGCAACAGGGCTCCATTAAGGAACATATAATCTCTTCCCACAACCAAACCATCGCCAGAGAAATCCTAGTAAACAACACAGAAATCATCGATAGATACAGCGATAGCAGGCGGCTTGACGTTTGCGAGGCACTACACATCAAGAAGTCAACACCAGCAATCAACAGCCAATTAATGCACAACTATATTCTACCCACCTCAAGACTCCGCTCCAATATAGAAGCATCAAGAAATATGGACCAATAGGCTTTCTACAAACACTTCTATTCAATACCCATTGTTTGTGTTCTGTCTTGTGTTGATACTTTTAATACCCTATTAATATCCCCTCTTGTTCTGTCTTGTGTTAATGCCACATCACCCCTCCCACCTCACTCAAATGTAGATATAAAATCGGAGATGCGTAAGTTCTATTCAGTTGTGTATTTGTGAACTAAAGTCTTTGAAAATGTAATAAGTTTTACGAAAGGCGCTCGTGTCGCGTCAGACTAGAAATAAAAATGAATTTTGGAGAATTGATTTTTGATTTACCTCCAACAGTGAAAAGAAATTTACGAAAGATTGAGAAAATTCGTGTTAGAATTATTAATCTTACTTTTTCGGTCATATTTAATAATATATGTCTACAGGAATACATATTCATATTCTACATATTCTGTATTTATTATTTTCTGGTTTAGGGCTTCTATCCCTCTAACTATTTTCTTAGCATCAGGGCTTAATTGAAATAGGAGTTCTCCAAAACTCATTTTCGTACTTTTAAGGTGAAGAAAAGAGGTGATTTACTATAGAGTGTATTACACTTATTTGTATAATTTGCACGACGTTTCGAACCTCCATGGTTCATTCTCAAGTGAACAGATCTTACAATACTAGTTGATTTTATACCCGCATTAGGTCAGGTGATAATACAATGAAGGTGAAAACATGGGGGGATACATAAGGGATAAACATAGGGGCTGCAGAAGGCTGCAGAAGGGGCTGCAGAAGGCCCATACGAGGCATCTCCTATCTAAACACAAAGATTAATCCAGTGTAATTGGCCTGTTATGTTGGACATTGTCTTCTGTGTTGGCATCGATATGTTCTTGTCTTGTCCTTACTCTCATGGTGGGTAGAGTAAATAGTTCCGTGATTTGGGTGTTCATGGTAGGTCGCTCTATTCTTATGTGAATTGCCTCAAGAATTTGTAATCTTCTTGAATCTTGGCTTTTGTCTATTATGCAAGTATTCTTGTTCAACATTTCTCTTGTTAGAGTAATGTCATGGGCTTGTCTCATGTGATTCCTAGCTAGGAATCACATGAGACAAGCCCATGACATTACTCTAACAAGAGAAATGTTGAACAAGAATACTTGCATAATAGACAAAAGCCAAGATTCAAGAAGATTACAAATTCTTGAGGCAATTCACATAAGAATAGAGCGACCTACCATGAACACCCAAATCACGGAACTATTTACTCTACCCACCATGAGAGTAAGGAGAAGACAAGAACATATCGATGCCAACACAGAAGACAATGTCCAACATGTGATTCCTAGCTAGGAATCACATGAGACAAGCCCATGACATTACTCTAACAAGAGAAATGTTGAACAAGAATACTTGCATAATAGACAAAAGCCAAGATTCAAGAAGATTACAAATTCTTGAGGCAATTCACATAAGAATAGAGCGACCTACCATGAACACCCAAATCACGGAACTATTTACTCTACCCACCATGAGAGTAAGGACAAGACAAGAACATATCGATGCCAACACAGAAGACAATGTCCAACATAACAGGCCAATTACACTGGATTAATCTTTGTGTTTAGATAGGAGATGCCTCGTATGGGCCAATAAGCCTTCTGCAGCCCCTATGTTTATCCCTTATGTATCCCCCCATGTTTTCACCTTCATTGTATTATCACCTGACCTAATGCGGGTATAAAATCAACTAGTATTGTAAGATCTGTTCACTTGAGAATGAACCATGGAGGTTCGAAACGTCGTGCAAATTATACAAATAAGTGTAATACACTCTATAGTAAATCACTTCTTTTCTTCACCTTAAAAGTACGAAAATGAGTTTTGGAGAACTCCTATTTCAATTAAGCCCTGATGCTAAGAAAATAGTTAGAGGGATAGAAGCCCTAAACCAGAAAATAATAAATACAGAATATGCGGTCATATTCAATGAAACATGTTTGAAAGAAAACCTGCTGCCAGTATACACCAATATATATATATATATATATATATATATATATATATATATATATATATATATATATATATATATATATATATATATATATATATATATATATATATGTCGTACCTAGTAGCCAGAACGCACTTCTGAGCCTACTATGCAAGGCCCGATTTGCCTAATAAGCCAAGTTTTCCTGAATTAGTATATTTTCTCTAATTGTTTTCTTATGAAATGATAAAGCTACCCATTTCATTATGCATGAGGTCAATTTTTTCCTATTGGAGTTAAAATTAACGTAGATATATGACCGAACCTAACCAACCCTACCTAACCTAACCTAGCCTATCTTTATAGGTTAGGTTAGGTTAGGTAGCCGAAAAAGTTAGGTTAGGTTAGGTTAGGTAGTCGAAAAACAATTAATTCATGAAAACTTGGCTTATTAGGCAAATCGGGAATTGCATAGTAGGCCAAGAAGTGCGTTCTGGCTACTAGGTACGACACACACACACACACACACACACACACACATATATATATATATATATATATATATATATATATATATATATATATATATATATATATATATATATATATATATATATATATATATATATATATATATATATTTATGATCGATGTTCCCTTCGGGAATCTTAATTTTAAGATAAATAGGAAAACCAGGGATATACTGAACATCTTGTATCAGAATCTTTACTTTAAAAAACATAACGTTTTATATATATATATATATATATATATATATATATATATATATATATATATATATATATATATATATATATGTCGTACCTAGTAGCCAGAACGCACTTCTCGGCCTACTATGCAAGGCCCGATTTGCCTAATAAGCCAAGTTTTCATGAATTAATTGTTTTTCGACTACCTAACCTAACTTTTTCGGCTACCTAACCTAACCTAACCTATAAAGATAAGTTAGGTTAGGTTAGGTAGGGTTGGTT
Organism: Procambarus clarkii; assembly: GCF_040958095.1. NCBI lineage: Eukaryota > Metazoa > Arthropoda > Malacostraca > Decapoda > Cambaridae > Procambarus > Procambarus clarkii. Next base: position 46,011,632 of record NC_091154.1, read on the forward strand.
AGGTTCGGTCAAATATCTACGTTAATTTTATCTCCAATAAAAAAAATTGACCTCAAACATAATGAAATGGGTAGCTTTATCATTTCGTAAGAAAAAAAATAGAGAAAATATATATATATATATATATATATATATATATATATATATATATATATATATATATATATATATATATATATATATATATATATATATATATATATATATATATATATATATATGTCGTACCTAGTAGCCAGAACGCACTTCTCGGCCTACTATGCAAGGCCTGAATTGCCTAATAAGCCAAGTTTTCCTGAATTAATATATGTTCTCTAATTTTTTTCTTATGAAATGATAAAGCTACCCATTTCATTATGTATGAGGCCAATTATTTTTTATTTGAGTTAAAATTAACGTAGATATATCGCCGAACCTAACCAACCCTACCTAACCTAACCTAACCTATCTTTATAGGTTAGGTTAGGTTAGGTAGCCGAAAAAGTTAGGTTAGGTTAGGTTCGGTAGGTTAGGTAGTCGAAAAACAATTAATTCATGAAAACTTGGCTTATTAGGCAAATCGGGCCTTGCATAGTAGGCTGAGAAGTGCATTCTGGCTACTAGGTACGACATATATATATATATATATATATATATATATATATATATATATATATATATATATATATATATATATATATATATATATATGTCGCAGCACATTGCTATGTATACCTAAACATGTTTAAAAATACATTGTTTGAGAGGAGTTTTGTAGAAACTGGTAAGAGTAATTGTAATATAATGTTTCCATGATTCAGTGCTTACCTCTTGTGAAAATTGCTTAGAGTTGTTTAGTCAGAGTTGATTTGTTTTTTGTATTGAGGCTGGTATTTTCTAAATTGATTCCATGTACAGTATGTCTAACCATCCTGTGAGATGGAAGTATTAGATAAACTTATAGCTAGTTTTTTATCTACACTGTGTAATATTCCATATAGAATAGGGTAGCAGCACATTGCTGTGTATACCTAATCTTCTTAATAAAAAAAATCAGTAATAAAGATTTTAAATTATAGTTTGTATTATTTCAAATACAGTACTGTATTATCCTTATTAAATCATGTTGACCATGGATCATTAAGATCTCATGTTGATATGTAATACAAGTCATATTTCTTTTGAACTGCTAATCCATGCTAATCATTCATTAAATTGTGCATTATGTCTCAATTTTTCACTTCCTTGGATATACTGTACAGTACAAAAAGATAGGATAAAAATAAACCAGTAATATTTCTTTCATTATATTTTTCATTTAAATAACTGCATCAATATTTTTACAGCTGACAGGATTTGTTTTACCATACAGGTGCATAATTTGTTAAAAAAAATTTGGTTTATTGTTACACACAATGGTGCTACATAGCCTTCCCAGCTTGGTGCCTTCTTTTAATACTTACTGATTAAAAAATAAATAATAAATACATTTTATTCAGGAAAAGTACATACAGTTGATTTACAAACATAATGTTGGATTTATGGACAGAGCTAGTACATACAATACCTAAAGCCACTAATACTCATAGCATTTCGGGCAAGGTGTGGGGGAAAAAACACAGACTAAAACTTAGTAATCGGGATTAGGTATAAATTGTGTTGAAAGAAGGAATAAAAAATACAAAAAGGGGGGTTAGCATAGCATAACTCAGCAATTGCACATGTTGGTGAACAGCGTTGTTTAAAAAATAGCAAGACATGGGTTGACATTTAGGAGGCAAGTTAGGTTACATGGAGTTAATTAGGCAGTACTTGGTTTAACTCTTAAACTGGTTGAGAGAGGTACAGCCTTTGACATGATTCGGGAGGTCATTCCACATTCTGGGTCCCTTGATTTGTAGAGCACTTCTAGTTTGGTTACACACAGCCAAATTGAGTAACAGGAAGAGGTCTTGGACACAAATTTGTTCCATGCTAAATGTAGAGGAATCAGCTGAGTATTCCTCAAATAAAATAAGTTGCCTCAGCTTATAAGGTAAATAAAATAAGCATTTCTCAAATAAGTAGCTGCCTCACCTCACTGCCTTACTGCTACATAGCCTTCCCGGCATGGTGCCTTCTTTTGATAATTACTTGTTCCACACCCAAATTGTATAACAGGAAGAGGTTTTGGACCCCTACTTCCCTCTCTCTTTTTTAATAATCTACAGTATATAGTCATAATTATAGCTTTAAGTATTCAATGAATAAAGTTTGTGACATTTTTACCCTTCTCCTTACCTAACATCATTTGTGCAGCATATTTTTATTTTATGTCTCACCCAGATTTAATTTCAAAATAAAACCAAACTAAATAAATTAGAAATGGGTATGTATAGCTAAGGTACACCATTACTACTAGGTGAACAGGGGCATTTGGTGATAGTAAATGATCCCATCAGGCAGGGCTCATCACCTTCTCTCATATTTCATGTTCACCAGTGTTTATTTACTTAATAACTACTGGTATAATATCTTGCTATTATAAAACTAATTCTACTATCATCAAACACATATTTACTTCAAGTTTCAAGCAGAGAATGCATATATAACTAACACGAAGGACTCCTCTTCACTAGATTCACCAGCTATAATATTTTGGTCATGTTCCAATATCATAAATCGATCCCAGTGTTATGTAGTAGAGAAAAAATGACTTATATCCAGTTTACGTAAAGCTACGAGTGGTCGAAACCACACTTAAATCCCGGAATGAACTTACGAAGGTTTTTCCACTTAGGGTAGCTCTTTGAATACGGACCTAGCCGCCACGAAGGCGCTAAGAAGGAATTCGTTCTTAGCTAAGAGGAAAAACCTTCGTAAGTACCTTCCTGAATCCGGCCCCTGGTGTCCGAAGTGGTAAAAATATTAGTGTGCGATGTTGTCAATGTACGGAGTGTCTTGTACACCCTCCCTACTCTTATTACACCTCACAACCTAATACAAATACAAATACAAATATTTATGCAGGTATCAACGAGAAAGGCTCGTTAACTTCATGCTCCACAAGGAAGATGAATGTAACGTGCCATTTACTGAGTTTGAATTACTCGCGGCCCTAAACAAAGGCAAAGCCACATCCCCCGGTGAAGATGGTATCACTTATGACATATTGCGTCTGCTCCCTTTAGTACCAGGGAATCCCCTGCTTGAGCTGTATAATATGAGCTATGTTACTGGGGGAACTTCCTATCTCTTGGAACAACAGTATAATCATTCCAATTCCCAAGCCAAATCAAGAGAATGCTTTCCGCCCAATTTCCCTTACTAGCTGCATTTGCAAAACATTCGAGAGAATGGTCCTAAACCATCTCCTCCTTAAGAACCATGCTATCCCCTCAGATATATGGCTTCATGCATGGAAGGAGTGTGCATCATTGGATCACCACCTTTCTTACCCTGCACACTGAAAAGTCATATACCACCTTCCTAGATCTTAAGTCTGCCTTTGATATTGCAAATAGACATGTTATCTTGAGTGAGCTTGCAAGAATGAATATTGGTGGTCGGCTTCTTTGTTGGATCAGAGGGTTACTTATCCAACAGGAAGTCATCTGTATTTTTCCAGGGGCATAGGAGTGTAACAAGAGACTTTGAACTAGGTACCCCGCAGGGTGGTGTCCTCAGTCCTACCTTATTTAATATCTTAATAAACACGCTGTTAAACTCTATACCGAGCAAACCCAACGTCCACATCATTAGTTATGCTGATGATATAATGATACACACCACTGGGTATGCTAACACGCAGAACACTCTTAACTCTGTATTAGACTCATGTCAGGACCTAGGTTTAATTATCTCAGCAGAGAAAACAAAGATACACAATCGGCGCCCACCCAAGCAGGGAGGAGCTGTTCGCAAGATGCAACTGTCTGATGGCTCCCAGCTTGACTATGTAAACAGATTCAAATACCTTGGCCTTGAGGTGCCACTGTATGGTCCTGTTATATTCAGACTCTGTCGTCAGTATAAAGAGAGGCTCCGAGCTCTCAAGGCTGTTGCAGGTTATCACTCAGGCTATGGGGCCAATGTCAGAATTGTCAAAATGATGTACCTTGCATACATTAGATCTTTAGTGGATTATGCTGCACCTCTGCTTGTTTTGATGCCTGAAAGATAGCTTGGAGGGCTTGAAAAATTGCAGAACGAAGTCTTGAGGATAATCCTTGGGTGCCCTCGTACCACAAAGATACTTAATATGAGAAAGGAACTTAATATTCCGAGCGTTGTTGATCGTGTTACTGAAATTAACTGTCAAATTGGTATAAAAATGCTTAGGCTAACTCAACCTAGTCCTTGCACAGAAGCCCTCCAGAATTTCTTTATTGAAGATCAGCATTGTTCCAAATGGATAACAAAAACTGGAACTCAACTCAGAATGTATCAGGTTCATGATTTGTACCAAGAGAACCAACAACGGCACTTTCCTGCACCGTGGGAGGTTACACCCTTTCCAGTTTTAATCCCTTCCTTTCCACCTAAGAAGCAAATTAGAGATCAGCCCAAGCTTCGTCTTGAGGCATAGCTCAACGCCTTAAGCCATATTGATGCTCTGTCCACAGAGCATTCTCTCTCACAAATCATATACACTGATGGTTTCCTACACCGCACCACGGGTGCACCTGGAAGTGCAGTTGTCCTGACAATGGGTGATGGCTTGTACTTTGAGTGGGGAGTCCGTATAAATTATTATTAGTCTTATTAGCAATTATTAGTCTCCTTGATATAATTTACTCAGCCCTTGACAAAAATGAGTTTCCAATTGGACTCTTCATTGACCTGAGAAAGGCCTTTGATACTGTTAATCACGATTACCTCTTATGTAAACTCCATCATTATGGAATCCGAGGCCATGCACTGGACTATATCCAATCCTATCTTAATGATAGACACCAATGTGTAGCCATCAATAATATAATCTCTCCCATTCTACCAATAACCGTTGGAGTGCCACAGGGCAGCATCTTGGGACCTCTTCTATTTCTTATATACATTAATGATCTGCCTAATGTCTCTAACATTCTGAAACCTATTTTGTTTGCTGATGATACTACCCTCATCTACTCCAACCCCAACCCACATACTCTAAATGATGTTGTTAATAATGAACTAAAAAAAGTCAACTTATGAATGTCAACCAACAAACTAACACTTAACATTGAAAAGACCTACTACATCCTATTTGGAAGCAAATCTACAAATGCAATTCAGCTTCAGATTGACAATGTAAACATTAGCAATAAAAATGATGGAAAGTTTCTTGGCATATTCCTAGACAAGAGACTCAACTTCAGTACCCACATACAACACATAACTAAGAAAGTCTCTAAAACAGTTGGTATACTCTCCAAAATCAGATATTATGTTCCTAGCTCTGCTCTCATCTCTCTATATTATGCACTAATCTATCCCTATCTCAACTATGGTATCTGTGCATGGGGTTCAACCACTGCAAACCACCTCAAGTCCATCATCACCCAGCAAAAATCTGCTATCAGAATAATATCAAATTCTGCTTTCAGACAACACTCAGCCCCCTTGTTTAACTCCCTAAACCTGCTAAACATAATCTCACTCCACAAATTCTCTTGTGTCAACTACATTTACAAAACCCTGTTCTTAAATGCAAATCCTTGTCTGAAACTCTTCCTGGACAGATGTAATAGGACCCATTATCACCACACCAGAAATAAATATCTCTTTGATATCCCCAGAGTTAAACTTAATCTGTGTAAACACTCTATGCAAATAAAGGGACCCAGTTTATGGAATTCACTCCCTACTAAATTGAAAAGCTGTCCAACTTTTACATCATTCAAAATCAATACTAAAAAGTACCTAATTACATCTTCATAGTTTTTCACTTTTTGCCTTAAAATTGCACTGTATCAATTGCTACCCAATCTCCCAACCTTTATGTTCCCAATTTGAACATCTTTACCATTGTGATCATTGCTGTTTTCTTATATGTGCTGCCAATCTGTTGTATGTTGTTTATAAATTTTGTTTATCTGTATCTTTTGCTACCCAGTCTCCCAATCTTTATGTACCCAATCTGAACATCTTTACCATTGTGATCATTGCTGTCTTATATGTGCTGTCAATCTGCTGTATGGTGTCTATTAATCTTGTTTAAATCACTAATTAAGCTGTCAATGTAATCAATCAGAGCTTTAATATAACAATGTGCTTTAATATACTTACTTATCTCTCTCATCTCATTTTTCTCTTGTAATGTATCTTTATCATTTATCAATTCTGATTGAAATTACCTACTTAAAATTATCTGCTAGATTAAGGACCTGCCCGAAACGCTGCGCGTACTAGTGGCTTTACAAGAATGTAAATACTGTACTATCCAATGTATTCTCACAAACCCAATGTACCTTCTTGTATATATATAAATAAATAAATAAATGAATAAATAAACAACTGGGCCTCTACCCTTCAGACTGAACTATTTGCATTGCTCCTTGCACTGAAATGTATAAAAGTCTCCAAACTTGATACGTTAATTGTAAGTGACTCCTTATCATCCTTAAATGCTCTTAACTCTTTAAAACATAACTGTAACATGCTCGTGTCCGAAGCTAGACACAAATACAACAAAACTATTAAGGATGGTAACAGAGTCCATTTCATATGGTCTCCATCTCACGTTGGCCTCCGAATGCATGATAGAGCTAATAAGTTAGCCAAAGAATCTGCCTTTAAAGGAGCCGTTGAGTGTAACCTTGGATTGTCAATGAGCAATCTGAGAGCAGCAGTGCTGATCTCAGCAGCACTGCAGAGTACTCTCTCACTAGTATTAGATTGATTGATTGATGAAGATTAAGCCACCCAAAAGGTGGTACGGGCATGAATAGCTCGTACGTGGTGGCCCTTTTGAGCCATTACCAGTATCAATAGCTGATACTGGAGATCTGTGGAGGTGCGACTGCACCCTGCGTGACGGGAGATGTCTCCCCCGTGTCACTAGTATTAGGTAGTGCTTCGTTTTTATTTTAAACTGGTTGAGAGAGGTACAGTCTTTAACATGGTTGGGAAGGTCATTCCACATTCTGGGTCCCTTGATTTGTAGAGCATTTCTAGTTTGATTAAGTCGTACTCTTGGAATATCAAAACTGAATTTATTTCTGGTGTGGTAACATGGGATCTATTACAACCTTCAATGAAGCTTTTGAGGTCAGGATTGGCATTACAGTTCAGCGTTTTATATATGTATAATACACATGAGAGAATGTGCAGTGACTTAATATCTAACATATTCAGAGATTTGAGTAGGGGTACCGAGTGATGTCTGGGGCCAGAGTGGGATATTGTCCTAATAGCAGCTTTGTGTTGGGTAATTAGAGGACGTAATTGATTTTGGGTAGTAGTACCCCAAGCACAAATACCATAGTTCAGATATGGATAGATGAGGGAGTAATAGAGCGTCACCAGGGCATGGCGGGGTATATAATATCTGATCTTAGAAAGAATGCCAACAGTTTTTGAAACTTTTTTTGATATATTTGGAATGTGTCCCTGGAAATTCAGCTTGTGGTCTATGAGAACGCCAAGGAATTTGCCATCTAATTTGTTACAAATTTGGGTATAGTTTATTCTGAGATTTATTTGATTAGAGGATTTATTGCCAAACAGAACATAGAGAGTTTTGTCAATATTAAGGGTGAGTTTGTTAGCCGTTAGCCAAAGATGGACTTTATTTAGCTCAGTATTTACTGTGGCATTTAGAGCAACAGTCTCCGTGGTGTAGTGGTAAGACACTCGCCTAGCGTTCCGCGAGCGCTATGTCATGGGTTCGTATCCTGGCCGGGGAGGATTTATTGGGCGCAATTCCTAAACTGTAGCCTCTGTTTAACGCAACAGTAAAATGTGTACTTGGATGAAAAAACGATTCTTCGCGGCGGGGATCGTATTCCAGGGACCTGCCCGAAACGCTACGCGTACTAGTGGCTGTACGAGAATGTAACAACTCTTGTATATATCTCAAAAAAAAAAAAAAAAAAAGGGGGTCAGGACTGGAGTAAATGAAGGTTGTGTCATCAGCAAATAGAATTGATTTGAGGTGTTGGGAGGCATTTGGAAGGTCATTAATGTAGATTAGAAAGAGGAGAGGGCCAAGTATGCTGCCCTGAGGAACACCGATGTTGATGGGTAGGGTGGGAAAAATTGAATTATTCACAGAAACATACTGTAGCCTGTCAGTAAGGTAAGATTTGAGGTATTGCAGGGAGTGTCCTCTGACCCCATAATGATATAATTTAAGAAGAAGGTTTTGGTGGTTGACAGTGTCAAAAGCCTTACTCATGTCCACAAATAACCCAACAGGGAACTCCTTTTTATCAAGAGCTGCATGAATCAAGTTAATCATACTAATAAGTGCATCGTTAGTGCTTTTTTGGGTCTGAAGCCACATTGACAAGAGCTAAGTATATTGTGTTTGGTTAGATAGGAGTAAAGCTGCTTGTAGATTAGTTTTTCAAATATTTTTGACAAGTTAGGCAGGATTGATATAGGTCTGTAGTTGTTAACATCTGTGAGATCACCACATTTGTGGACAGGGGTTACTCTCGCTTTTTTTTTAGAATATCTGGAAAGGGTTGGAGTTCAAGTGACTTGTTGGAGAGCAATGCAATAGCAGGGGCTAAAGATCTGGAGGCTTTTTTGTAAATTAAAGTTGGTATCTCCTCAAGGGCACTAGACTTGGTTTTAAGGGAAAGGATTATCTCATTAACATCAGTGGAATTAATGGGCTTTAGGTACAGAGTCTGTGGATAGTTACCTGTAAGATAGTCCTTAATATCAGTACTGGAGGATGGAATATCATTTGCAAGGGATGACCCAATGGAAGAGAAGAACCTATTGAACTCAATAGCAGAATCAGAGGCTGAAAGCTGACCATCGTTATTGGACAGGAGTGTTGGTTTATTATTTAGAATCTTCTTAGATCCCAATATTTGTGAAATTGTGCTCCAAGTTTTTTTTAATGTTGCTCTTTATTTGGGTAAATTTATCCTCGTAGTATTTAGTTTTGGCTCGTCTAATTATTTTAGAAAGCAATAACGAGTAATTCTTTGAGAATTCTTTGGAGACGGTTCCTAACCTATACTTCTTCTCAAGGTCATGTTTTTTATTAATGGATTTAAGTATTCCCTTTGTAAGCCAGGGATTGTTAAGCCTTTTGGTTGTGACTTGTTTCGTAAGCATAGGACAGTGGGTGTTATAAAGGCTGAGAGTTTTTTGAAGAAAAGATTGCACTTCTAGGTTGATATCCTCTATGTTACCTAACTCGGACTCCCAGTTGACATTATCAGCAGCAGTTATAAAATTGTCTATAGCAGTTTCATTGTGCAGCCTAAAGCTTAACTCCTTTGTCTCTAGAGGTGGTTTGTTAATGCTTGTTAAGAGAAATGTGAGATAATGGTCTGTGGTGCTATCGGTGATTATACCTGAAGTAAGCGGAGAGGTTATGTTGGTCCAGATGTGATCTAGAGTCGTGGCCGTACTATCAGTGATTCTAGTAGGTCTAGTGATTAAGGGTATGAGGAAGCAGGAATTCATACAGTTGAGGAAGCTAACAGCAGTAGGGTGTTCAGGCTCGCAGAGGTCAATATTAAAGTCCCCTGCGATAATTAGATGGTTTTTGTTCAGTCTGTTATCTAGTATTAGATTTCTAAGGTTTGAGTTGAATTCGGACACATCAGTGTTAGGAATTCTATAGACTGCACCCACAGACAGGACAGACTCGGCACCCTTGACTGATTGATGAAGATTAAGCCACCCAAAAGATGGCACGGGCATGAATAACCCGTAAACCCTTGACTGATTGATGCAGATTAAGCCACCCAAAAGGTGGCACGGGCATGAATAGCCCGTAAGTGGTGGCCCTTTTGAGCCATTATTAGTATCAATAGATGATACTGGAGATCTGTGGAGGTGCGGCTGCACCCTGCGTGACGGGAGATGTCTCCCGTAAAAACCCTTGACTTTGAAACTGGTGAAGATATACTCCCCACAGCAGTCTCTAGTTCTAATTACTTTTAAGCATGTTAGTTCTTGGTGGTAGTAAAGAGCAGTACCACCACCTCTCTGAAATTGACGACAGTTGTGAATTGCCGAGTAATTAGGCATGTTAAAGAGTTGAGTAGTATCCTCTTTCAACTACGGTTCAGTAAGTATAATAAAAGAGAATTTGTTGTCAATAGTTTCAATCAAGGCACTAACATCATCAAAGTGTTTACCTAGGGATCTAACGTTCAAGTTGATAACAGAGATATTGTGATTATGTGTTAATACATTGTTTACATCAAGTGCTGCAAAATATCTGCAATTTTGATCATTAAAGTGATGATTGTCATAGATAGTGGATAAGAGGTTTAGTTCTGGGTCTATACTTGTCTGCATAAAAAGGCTGGTTGTAGGAAAACAAGGCAAGAATGGGAAGTACAAAATAGAATTTTGATATAAAAGGGGGAAAATATATATAAACAAGACTATACAATACAAACACAAATTAACAAAAAAAAAGAAAAAATGAGGTAGGTTGCTTACAAGTACTCGCAGGTACACTGCAAGTAATAATTTGCATTTTGAGACACAGGCAAAGCCAGGGGTACAATGGAGTAAGGGAGTATGGCGAGGCTAGACAAACTAGGTAATAAATGAAATCAAAGAAAAAAGTTGAATAATAAACATAGACAAATTTAAGCTAATGATTAATAACTATAAATAGTTTAGTTATGACTGTATAATTAATAAGACCTAAAGAAATATTACTACAACTACAACTACATATATCTTCGGTTTTTCTTTAAATATTGTCCTAGTACAGGTTGTACATATAGATCCCGTTTCTGTCGTTCTTCTGACATATAAAGATTTTTGGTTTAGTAAGTTATCAAGATGTTTTCAACAATATTCTTCGGACATTCGTCTCCCAACACCTCAAACCAATTCTATTTGCTGACGACACAACCTTCATTTACTCCAGTCCTGACCCCCTTGCTCTAAATGCCACAGTAAATACTGAGCTAAAGAAAGTCCATCTTTGGCTAACTGCCAACAAACTCACCCTTAACATTGACAAAACGTTCTATATTCTGTTTTGCAATAAATCCTCTAATCAAATAAATCTCAAAATAAACAATACCCAAATTTGTAACAAATTAGATGGCAAATTCCTTGGCGTTCTCATCGACCGCAAGCTGAATTTCCAGGGACACATTCTAAATATATAAAAAAAAGTTTCAAAAACTGTTGGCATTCTTTCTAAGATCAGATATTATGTACCCCACCCTGCCCTGGTGACTCTCTATTACTCCCACATCTATCCATATCTCAACTATGGTATTTGTGCTAGGGGGTCTACTACCCAAAATCATTTACGTCCTCTAATTACTCAACACAAAGCTGCTATTAGGACAATATCCAACTCTAGCCCCAGACATCACTCGGTACCCCTACTCAAATCTCTGAATATGTTAGATATTAAGTCACTGCACATTCTCTCATGTGTATTATACATATATAAAACGCTGAACTGTAATGCTAATCCTGACCTCAAAAGCTTCATTGAAGGTTGTAACAGAACCTATGAGCACCACACCAGAAATAAATACAGTTTTGATATTCAAAGAGTACGACTTAATCAAACTAGAAATGCTTTACAAATCAAGGGACCCAGAATGTGGAATGACCTTCCCAACCATGTTAAAGACTGTACCTCTTTCAACCAGTTTAAGATAAAATCGAAGCACTACCTAATAAATTCCCTGTTCAAGTTCAAGTATGTTTATTGAGATAAGCAAGAAATTCGTCTCAAAGGGATTGAGTAGCTTAGGCTATTTCTACCCCCCTCTACTTCAAGTTCCTCAAGGGGCACACAATTTCAGTGAGTACAAATAGACAAATAACATTACAAGAATCCCATTTAACATTGCAGGTTTATATAGTAAGTACAGCATATAATTGTTACACTCTCGGGGCAAAATTCTTGTAGCTCCTCAGTATACTGTCTATCATACCATTATCACACATCCAAAAAATTTGATGTGGTACACTATTTATTTCCTTATTTCTATAGTTTTCAATAAGTTGACACTCTAATACATAATGTTCTAAGGTGTGGGCGTGCGGCATACTACATAATTTACACTCCTTATCGTTTTCACTGACATCAACACCGTATTGCCAGATATATTTGTATCCTAATCTTAATCTCATGTAAATTGAATCCTTCCAAGTAGACTTTCCTTTACCATAAGTGAAGGACGAATTTGTATTTATTATTGAATAATTCTTAAGTGTGTTACTACTGTCCACCATTGCCATTCTCTTTATCATTTCTTCACCCTCCTGGATCATCTTGATTCTTGTTTTTATTTGTTTCAAGGTTAACTGACATACAACATCAACAAGAGTTTTTTCAGTGGCTCTCTTCGCTATGTCATCAACTACCTCATTCAACAGTATTCCCACATGTGAAGGGATCCACATGAATCTTACTTTATACCCAGTTTTTTCTAGTCTCTTAACATTCTCTCTACACTCTATCACAATATTCTGATATACTGGGCGTCTGCTATTTAAAGACTCTAACGCTCCTCTGCTGTCAATAAAGAAGCAAGCATTTTTACCACATTTGACTACTTCCTGTAATCCTGCTAATACTCCTTGGAGTTCAGCCTGCGTTGAAGAGACATTGTCAGTTAAGCGGCGTCCAATAACAGTATCTACAGTGCCGATGTCAGTGTACTCCCAAATCAAGACTCCACATCCTGCCTTCCCATCCCTAGCTACTGACCCATCACAATATACATGTAGAGTGTTTTCTGTAGGCAGTTTTCTAATTATACAATCATATGTTGCCCTCAGCTCTCCTGTTTCATACATACTTTTTTTCTTATGCAAGGGAGTAATTACTACATCTACATTACAATCCTCCCATGGTGGTGTAAATTTTCTCTTGGGCACAGCAATACACTCTATCCCCAATACTCTGCAGATTCAACTCCATCCTCATTATCTCAATCATAGCACATCTTGGGCATCCTAAGATAATTCTCATGGCTTCATTTTGTACCTTCTCCAACTTGCCCATCCTACCTTTACCAAAACAAAAAATGACAGGTGCAGCATAATCAATAAGAGATCTTACAGTACTCAAGTATATCATTCGTAGCACAGGGACTCCCACTCCCTTTCCACAGCATGCCAAGGCCTTCAGAGGTTGTAATCTCTTCCGACATTGACCCAACAGTCTGTTCATCTCAGCTTCCAAACTCTCATGGGTATATCCAACATATATGCCTAAATATTTATATATATTAACTCTCTCTATATTTTTACAGTTAATTTTCAATACAATGGGGCTCCGACTTCTACATTCAAACTTAGTTTTGTTTTCGTTAACCACCAATCCCATATGGTGACACAGGTTTCCGAAATTGTCCAACACTGTTTGAACCTTTGAAATATCTTTGCCCTGAAACAAAATATCATCGGCATATATGATCGGAGTTACCCCATTTGAGTATCTCTCAGATGCTATCTTATTCATTAGTACATTAAACAGGGTGGGACTCAACACTCCTCCCTGAGGTGTGCCGAGTTCAAAAGACCTCACAACTGACATACAACCTTGATACCACACCTGAGCCTTCCTTTCGTAAAGATAATCCCCTATCCAGCGCAATAATCTCCCTTTAACACCAAGACTAGCTAATTCATATAAAATAACCTCTTTGTTGGCTTTATCAAAAGCTCCTTGTAAATCAATGAAAATTCTATAATAATCATTTTCATTAGCTAGACATTTAATAATACAATCAGAGGTACTTTTTCCTTTGAGGAACCCGAACAAATTACAAGACAGCTGATCACCTATTATATATAAAAGTCTATTTAAAATGATCCTCTCCATCATTTTACAAAAACACGAGGTTAAAGACACAGGTCTATACTCTCCATTGGCTTTAGGGATAGGGATGATCATAGCTTTTTTTCCATTTACTGGGAATACTGCCCTCTTTATAACTAATATTAAAGAGGTCTAAAAGTGGGCTTTTCGTCATAATGGCAAGTTCATTAAGTATTTCATAAGTTACTCCATCCTCCCCAGGTGCGGTAGATTTCCCAACTTTAATCGCCGTTATTAGTTCTTCTCTGGTAATACCTGTGCAAGTGACATCACCACTGTTACCTGCTATAAGTATAAAATCCTTTCTTAGATCTTTCCAAGAATCTAATGACTCTCGTTACAGCGGGTAATGAACTAAGTTTGGCAGCTTCCGCCCATTTATTTACGAGCCCATTTGCAATTCCTTGCGGGTCTGGATGTGCAACAAAATTATGCTTTTTACCCCTTATTTTATTTACGTCTTGCCAGATTTCCTTCAAGTTTCTGTTACTCCCAACTTTCTCTGCAAATTCCTTCCAATACTTGCTCCTAATTTCCTTTCTCTTCTCCCCACACAGCCTAGCAACTGCCAGTAAAGCATTCTTCCCTTCCTCAGTCCTACCATTCCTATTCCAATCCCTGTGAGCTCTCCTCATTGTTAATGTCCACCCCTTAAGCATCTTGTCATGTGTATAATTTTCTTTTCTGGGGGGATGCCTTTTTATACTAGATGGTTTCCGGTTCAATGTTGCATTAAATACATCTATCTCCTTAATTAAATCTTCATAAAATGCTTCTGCCGAAACTGGCTTATAAGTATCATAACAAGACTTAATATGGCCAACAAGACCCCTTAATTCTCCCTCATTAAACTTTAACCTTTTCCTCTGAAGGCAGGCATGCTTTTTATCTAGTTTAAGCTGTATTCGTAATGCAAAATGATCACTTAGCATTTCATCTACAGTAAGACAATTCCCCTCTATGCCCTCAGCATTTATTAAACAAGCATAATCTAATCTCCCTCCCCTCAAATGAGTAGGAGAGGGCTCGCCCAGCAGTTGAACATCTTCATGTTCCTGCAAAAACTGGTACCATCTGCAACCATTCCTATTTGCTTTACCCCTTGATCCTAAAGCTAGATGTCTGGCATTAAAATCCCCCTACCACAAGTGTATCTTCAGAAAAGAAGGAATCTGGCAAGTATCTTAAATCAAGGGAGCTATCAGAGATGTATAGATTAATTAAATTTAACTCTCGGTCCTTTAATTGTATCCGCAAGCTAATACTTTCAATACCTCTATATCTCTGAGGGATTCCAGTTATCTCGGCAGGTATGGTACTTTTGACATAACATAACATAACAATTGAAATTTTGACTGACAGGCTCCAATATGTTTCTGTGAATAATACAATTTCTCCCACCCTACCCATCAACATTGGTGTTCCTCAGGGCAGCATACTTGGCCCTCTCCTCTTTCTCATCTACATTAATGACCTTCCAAATGCCTCCCAACACCTCAAACCAATTCTATTTGCTGACGACACAACCTTCATTTACTCCAGTCCTGACCCTCTTGCTCTAAATGCCACAGTAAATACTGAGCTAAATAAAGTCCATCTTTGGCTAACTGCCAACAAACTCACCCTTAACATTGACAAAACTTTCTATATTCTGTTTGGCAATAAATCCTCTAGTCATATAAATCTCAAAATAAACAATACCCAAATTTGTAACATATTAGATGGCAAATTCCTTGGCATTCTCATTGACCACAAGCTAAATTTCCAGGGACACATTCTAAATATATCAAAAAAAGTTTCAAAAACTGTGGGCATTCTTTCTAAGATCAGATATTATGTACCACGCCCTGCCCTGGTGACTCTCTATTACTCCCTTATCTATCCTTATCTCAACTATGTTATTTGTGCTTGGGGTTCTACTACCCAAAATCACTTACGTCCTCTAATTACCCAACACAAAGCTGCTATTAGAACAATATCCTACTCTGGCCCCAGACATCACTCGGTACCCCTACTCAAATCTCTGAATATGTTAGATATTAGGTCACTGCACATTCTCTCATGTGTATTATACATATATAAAACGCTAAACTATAATGCCAATCCTGATCTTAAAAGCTTCATAGAAGGTTGTAACAGAACCCATGAGCACCACACCAGATATAAATACAGTTTTGATATTCCTAGAGTACGTCTTAATCAAACTAGAAATGCTCTGCAAATCAAGGGGCCCAGAATGTGGAATGACCTTTCCAACCATGTTAAAGACTGTACCTCTCTCAACCAGTTTAAGATAAAAACTAAACACTACCTAATAAATTCCCTGTAATCTACCTCACTCCTCTATTGTCAACCCATGTCTGTTATTTTCTTTTTTTTAATCAACACTGTTTGTCAACCTATTGTATTTGTGCTGCTTTTTCAGTCATGTTCCCCCTTTTTTTATCTTTATTTGTATTTGTTCTCAACACTTTTTATTCTTTATGCTCAATTAGTATTAAGTTCTAGATATTTATGTTTTTCTTGCCCGAAACGCATTGCGTAATAGTGGCTTTAGGCATTGTATGTACTAGCTCTATCTATATATCAATCCATTAATGTAACATCACTTGTATGTATATACCTTACCTGAATAAACATCTGAATCTGAATCTGAATCTGAATCTGATAACATGAGGCCCCCCCCCTAGTTCCTCCATCAGCATATAAGTGAAAGCCTCTATAGCCATTTAGCCTCAGAATGCTACCATCCCTATCCCCAGTTTCCTGGAGTGCTACTATGTCAATATTTTCTCTAAGAGTATAATAGTGTACATCCACCGCTCTAGTTTTTAATCCATTAATGTTCCAAGAAAATATTCTCAATTTACTTTCATCCATGATTAATAATAAAACTACCTTTGCCCTGTCCGTCACATTCCATGAGATACAAGAGTACCTTAGAAACTTCCTTCCAACACCGTAACATTTTTTCTTTCTCCTCACCTTCACAACTACTACTAACATCGAAGGTAATATTTTTCATATCTATTTTCTTTGTTATTTCTGTAACCCGTTTTACTTTAACCGTTCTTTCACCATTTGTCACAACAGGAGGTTGAACACCGCTAACACTACTAGAAAGTGTATTCTCCTGACTATCCTCTATCATCGTTACCTCTTGCACATCATTACTTTCTTCTACGCACGTTTCACTTTCCATTTCACGTCTCGTTTTACTTTCAATTACACGTCCTGTTTCACCACCATCTTCACCCCGTCCACCTTCCATAGCCAATTTTTCCAATGCCTCAATCCTCTTATCTAGTTTTTTTAGATACTCCAAAATTTGATTACCAACCTCAGAGGTGACCATATTCAGATTCAGATTCAGATGTTTATTCAGGTAAGGTATATACATACAAGTGATGTTACATTAATGGATTGATATATAGATAGAGCTAGTACATACAATGCCTAAAGCCACTATTACGCAATGCGTTTCGGGCAAGAAAACATTAATATCTAGAACTTAATACTAATTGAGCATAAAGAATAAAAGATGTTGAGAACAAATACAAATAAAGATAAAAAAAAAAGGGGGAACATGACTGAAAAAGCAGCACAAATACAATAGGTTGACAAACAGTGTTGATTAAAAAAAAAAAAAAGAAAATAACAGACATGGGTTGACAATAGAGGAGTGAGGTAGATTACAGGGAATTTATTAGGTAGTGTTTAGTTTTTATCTTAAACTGGTTGAGAGAGGTACAGTCTTTAACATGGTTGGGAAGGTCATTCCACATTCTGGGCCCCTTGATTTGCAGAGCATTTCTAGTTTGATTAAGACGTACTCTAGGAATATCAAAACTGTATTTATTTCTGGTGTGGTGCTCATGGGTTCTGTTACAACCTTCTATGAAGCTTTTAAGATCAGGATTGGCATTATAGTTTAGCGTTTTATATACGTATAATACACATGAGAGAATGTGCAGTGACTTAATATCTAACATATTAAGAGATTTGAGTAGGGGTACCGAGTGATGTCTGGGGCCAGAGTTGGATATTGTTCTAATAGCGGCTTTGTGTTGGGTAATTAGAGGACGTAAGTGATTTTGGGTAGTAGAACCCCAAGCACAAATACCATAGTTGAGATAAGGATAGATAAGGGAGTAATAGAGAGTCACCAGGGCAGGGCGTGGTACATAATATCTGATCTTAGAAAGAATGCCCACAGTTTTTGAAACTTTTTTTGATATATTTAGAATGTGTCCCTGGAAATTCAGCTTGTGGTCAATGAGAATGCCAAGGAATTTGCCATCTAATTTGTTACAAATTTGGGTAGTGTTTATTTTGAGATTTATAAGACTAGAGGATTTATTGCCAAACAGAATATAGAAGGTTTTGTCAATGTTAAGGGTGAGTTTGTTGGCAGTTAGCCAAAGATGGACTTTATTTAGCTCAGTATTTACTGTGGCATTTAGAGCAAGAGGGTCAGGACTGGAGTAAATGAAGGTTGTGTCGTCAGCAAATAGAATTGGTTTGAGGTGTTGGGAGGCATTTGGAAGGTCATTAATGTAGATGAGAAAGAGGAGAGGGCCAAGTATGCTGCCCTGAGGAACACCAATGTTGATGGGCAGGGTGGGAGAAATTGTATTATTCACAGAAACATATTGGAGCCTGTCAGTAAGGTAGGACTCGAGGTATTGTAGGGAGTGTCCTCTGACTCCATAATGATGTAATTTAAGAAGAAGGTTATGGTGCTTGACAGTATCAAAAGCTTTACGCAGGTCCACAAATAACCCAACAGGGAACTCCTTTTTATCAAGAGCTGTATGAATCGAGTTAAGCATACTAATAAGTGCATCGTTAGTGCTTTTTTTGTGTCTGAAGCCATATTGGCAAGGGCTAAGTATATTGAGTTTGGCTAGATATGAGTAAAGCTGCTTGTATATAAGTTTTTCAAAAATTTTTGACAAGTTTGGCAGGATTGATATAGGTCTGTAGTTGTTAACATCTGTGGGGTCACCACATTTGTGGACAGGCGTTACTCTCGCTTTTTTTAGAATATCTGGAAAGGTTTGGAGTTCAAGTGACTTGTTGAAGAGCAAAGCAATAGCAGGGGCTAAAGATCTGGAGGCTTTTTTGTAAATTAAAGTTGGTATCTCCTCAAGGGCACCAGACTTGGTTTTAAGGGAAAGGATTATCTCATTGACATCAGTGGAGTTAATAGGCTTTAGGTACAGAGACTGTGGATAGTTACCTGTGAGATAGTCCTTAATGTCAGTACTGGAAGATGGAATATCATTTGCAAGGGATGAACCAATGGAAGAGAAGAACCTATTAAACTCAATAGCAGAATCAGAGGCTGAAAGCTGACCATCGTTATTAGACAGGAGGGTCGGTTTGTGTATTATACATATATAAAACGCTAAACTATAATGCCAATCCTGATCTTAAAAGCTTCATAGAAGGTTGTAACAGAACCCATGAGCACCACACCAGAAATAAATACAGTTTTGATATTCCTAGAGTACGTCTTAATCAAACTAGAAATGCTCTGCAAATCAAGGGACCCAGAATGTGGAATGACCTTCCCAACCATGTTAAAGACTGTACCTCTCTCAACCAGTTTAAGATAAAAACTAAACACTACCTAATAAATTCCCTGTAATCTACCTCACTCCTCTATTGTCAACCCATGTCTGTTATTTTCTTTTTTTTTTCTTTTTTTTTAATAAACACTGTTTGTCAACCTATTGTATTTGTGCTGCTTTTTCAGTCATGTTCCCCCTTTTCTTTTATCTTTATTTGTATTTGTTCTCAACATCTTTTATTCTTTATGCTCAATTAGTATTAAGTTCTAGATATTAATGTTTTTCTTGCCCGAAACGCATTGCGTAATAGTGGCTTTAGGCATTGTATGTACTAGCTCTATCTATATATCAATCCATTAATGTAACATCACTTGTATGTATATACCTTACCTGAATAAACATCTGAATCTGAATCTGAATCTGAATTTAAAGATTTCTTTGATCCCAATATTTGTGAAATTGTGCTCCAAGTTTGTTTAATGTTGCTCTTTATTTGAGTAAATTTATCTTCGTAGTAATTAGTTTTGGCTCGTCTAATTATCTTAGATAGCAATAATGAGTAATTCTTTGAGAATTCTTTGGAGACAATTCCTAACCTATACTTCTTCTCAAGGTCGTGTTTTTTGTTAATGGATTTCAGTATTCCCTTTGTAAGCCAAGGATTGTTAAGCCTTTTGCTTGTGACTTGTTTTGTAAGCCTAGGACAGTGGGTGTTATAAAGGCTAAGAGTTGTTTGTAGAAAAGATTGCACTGCTAGGTTGATGTCCCCTATGTTACTTAACTCGGACTCCCAGTTGACATTATCAGCAGCAGTTATAAAATTGTTTATAGCAGTTTCATTGTGCAGCCTAAAGCTTAACTCCCTTGTTTCTAGAGGTGGTTTGCTAATGTTAGTTAAGAGAAATGTGGGGTAGTGGTCTGTAGTGCTATCGGTGATTATACCTGAAGTAAGCGGAGAGGTTATGTTGGTCCAGATGTGATCTAGAGTCGTGGCAGTGCTATCAGTGATTCTAGTAGGTCTAGTGATTAAGGGTATGAGGAGGCAGGAATTCATACAGTTGAGGAAGCTAACAGCAGTAGGGAGTTCTGGCTCGCAGAGGTCAATATTAAAGTCCCCTGCGATAATTAGGTGGTTTTTGTTCAGTCTGTTATCAAGTATTAGATTTCTAAGGTTTGAGTTGAATCCAGACACATCAGTGTTGGGAATTCTATAGACTGCACCCACAGACAGGACAGACTCGGCACCCTTGACTCTGAAGCTGGCGAAGATATACTCCCCATAGCAGTCTCTAGTTCTAATTTCTTTTAAGCATGTTAGTTCTTGGTGGTAGTAAAGAGCAGTGCCACCACCTCTCTGAAGTTGACGACAGTTGTGAATTGCTGAGTAGTTAGGCATGTTAAAGAGTTGAGTAGTATCCTCTTTCAACCATGTTTCAGTAAGTATAATAAAAGAGAATTTGTTGCCAATAGTTTCAATCAAGGCACTAACATCATCGAAGTGTTTACCTAGGGATCTAACGTTCAAATTGATTACAGAGATATTGTGATTATGAGTTAATACATTGCTTACATCATGTGCTGCAAAATATCTGCAATTTAGATCATTAAAGTGATTATTGTCATAGATAGTGGATAAGAGGTTAAGTTCAGGGTCTATACTTGACTGCATAAAAAAAGCTGATTGTAGAATCAGAAATAAGTAGAAAAAAGCTATAAAATAGGGAAAAATATATACACAATACTGTACAAAACAAACACAAAAGGGGCTTACAGGGGTACAATGGAGTAAGGGAGTATGGCTAGGCTAGGCAACCTAGGCAATTAATGAGATTAAAGAAAAAACATGTAAACATGGACTATACAAAACACAAGAAATGGAAATACAAAACAAAAAATATAAGCAAGACTAAGCAATACAAAAAAAAACAAATTGAGCAAAAATGAGGTAGATTGCTTACGAGTACTCACAGGTACACTGTAAGTAACAATTTGCAATTTGAGATGCAGGCAAAGCCAGGGGTACAATGGAGTAAGGGAGCATGGCAAGGCTAGGCAACCTAGGTAATAAATGAAATCAAAGAAATGTTGAATAATAAACATAGGCAAATTTAAGCTAATGATTAATAACTATAGATAGTTCAGTAATGACTGTATAATTAAAAAGACCTGAAGAACTACTTAATAACTCAATTAAATAATTTCGGTAAATGACTAGGTAAGAGTAAGTTAAAAATTAAGTCAGAAAATGAACCAAGGAGACTTAGGATACCTAGCCCCACTAGTTGACAGGGGGTTAATTAAGTTAATTCATTGGGAGTGATAAGGTGAGACAAACCACATTGGGAGAGGAAAGTGTTGAGGTTTTCTTCTCTAGTAATAGTAAACATTTTGCCCTCTGCGGTTTTTCTCACCTTTATCAGACCATCTCTAACGAAGCACTGATGAATAGCATCTGGGTTTTGTTGCCGGATTTGACGCAGGCGGTAGAGGATTTGCTGTCTGTTCCTGGTCAAGCACTCGTTGATGCATAATCCCTTCCGTAGGGATGCAGCTGTCCGGACTAGATTGGATTTCGTGAACTGGGAAGACAGCTTCAGGCGAATTTTCCGTTGATTTAGACCTGATGGATTCTTTTTGCCTACTCTGTAGGCAGCAATAACGTCAGTTTTGTTTAGATTGAGCTGCAGTTTGTTTTTTAAGAGATCCTGAGCTATTTCGAAACAATTTTCACCTTCATGTTCCACAGGTATATCTTGGGACGACACGATAACAGAGTCTAGCAGCTTTTGCTGGTCTTGTTCCTCCTGGGAGACGGAACGTTGAGCTGAAAATGTACTGATACATGCAGTCATTTTGCTGAGAGCTTCCTCCTGCTTTTTTAAGGCTTCATCAGTTTTCCGAAGGTTGTTTTCCTCACGGAGATCATTCAAATCATGCTGTAGTTGGTCTTGGCTAGCCTTGTAGTTTCTAATATCCTCGCGGAGGAGGGTTATTTCTTGTTGTTGTTGTTGGAGATTAGCGCGGTTCGCTAGATTCTCGTTGAGAAGACTCAAGATGATAGAATTTTGTGACTCGAGGACTAGGCACAACTTTTTGAACCACAGATTCTCGGTCCAGTTAGTGAATTCCGGTGAGGGACCGGAAGCTCGCTTGAGTTGATTATACTGGGATGCTAGCATGTTCATAGGAGAGGGTTGAGAGGACTCTGCTCCTTTGCTCAATGGGGTGGAGGGGAGGGCAGCCCCGCCACCCCGGACCCCAGAGCTTCCAGACGGAGAAACACGGATATTGTTAGAGTTGGCCGGGATGGATGTCTTGTTAAGGAGTTTGTTGCCCTTATTTCCCTGCACAGTCACATTTTTAGGAGACATGATTGGTTAGAATGGACTGAGGGGTATATGTTGAGAAGAAACTTGCGTCAGGCAGCGCGGTGGCGGCAGCATGCACTGGTACTCACACCGTAGAGGATTGTTTTGAAACTTATTTGAGATGGAATGAGTTGATTTTGGTCGGTTACTTTGGTTTTGCTATAACATGCTTGGACTCCATGTACTTAGCTGCCTGTGGGTGGTGGTCTACATCATCTGGCGTAAGTTTAAGGGCTGATATACAGCTTATAGTGAGGAGCGTAGCGTGCGTAGCGTCCTAACAATCCAATTTTCAAGAGTCAACATATTGTCCTGAACCTTGTCGTCACAAGGTTTCAGTTTTTCCACTGCATGATGTACTTTCCCTAAGCTCGCCTTTACTTTCTCCGTCCCTTTTTCCCACACATTGATCATAGGGGCTGCCGTTGGCTTCCAACTGTTTCCTCCATGTTCCTCTTGCACAATTTTTCCTTGCTGCGAGGATACATCTATCCTGCTTGTAGGACCCGTCCTAGTCTCTTTCAGATGAGGCTTCATGGGGCATAGAGAGGAACCAGCATTGTGGCTGCCTCGACAGTTGCAACAAAATGGGATGATTTTTTCACTTCTTTCAATCTTGACTCTACACTCTCGCGAGTCATGATTTTTCCCACAATACCGACACCTGGGGTCAAACTGGCATTTCCATGCCATATGTCCCCAACGTGAACACTTCATGCACAGTATGGGCTCCTCAACGTATTTTGCAACGTTCCTATAGCCAAGTCCTTGCACAAAAATTTTCTCCGGCGCCTCACCCTTTACCAAGGCAACAACCTGGCTTCGTTTGTCACCACGAACACTGTTCCTCTTTGCCCAGACAACATTATCATTGTTAAGAAGAAGACAGTCAGGATCCAAATAAGTTGGAAACTTGAAAACTATGATCTTTGTGTGCAACATACCTTCTTCTGGAGGAACCATCACTACATTCTCAAAACCAACCGTCGTGAGGCGTTCCACGGCCTGTTCAGTCCCAACTGTTATGTAGGGCCGGTGAAGACCCTCCTTGAAAAGTGGTTCGTATTCCAAACATTGTTTAGCAAGACGTACCGTCCACTCTAGCTTTTGGTGGAAATTCAATTGGCATGTTGTAGGGAACAACAGCCTCTTCCTTCTTGTCTTGTCTTGCTTGTCTTGAGTCTTGCTGAGTAGGGTATCATTCTTTGGTCGCTTTGCAATCTCATCGTCACTCTCACTGTCTCGCTGTCTGTTATTATTTATCCGTTTCTTTTTGTTCACTACTACTTCAAACGGTCGATTATCATCTTGTCTGTCCTCCTCACTACCACTTAGGCATAACGCCTCAGCCATTTCTTCGACGCTGTCAATAGTCGAGAACAAATGCACAATATCCTGTATCATCACGTGCAAAAACGAAGAGTGTGGGGCAATCCTCCACCTCCCACCAATCAGCGGACGCCAAGAGCGCCAACCTAGCGACCGCACACAACCGTGGTCTGGATACAACTGTTCCTCACCCTACTGCGGCGAGGAAGCGAACGCGAGCCGGATAGTCCTCTTATCACCGTTACAACGCACGCAGCGGCGCCGGGATGCAGCCGCCCATGGCCTACGTTAATACTATTATCTTCCCTTATTTGCTGGGCTATATTGTAGTATTAATATTATTCCGTATCGTTACTGTCATTCCAGTATTATTTTATTAAGAATATAAATTGTTATTATGGTTTGGCGTTGCTTTCTTAATTTCTTCTATTCTGCGGCACTTGCCGTCATCGGTTATTTACGATATTACATTGTATTCTTACATTGTACGGTTATTTACGACATTGTATTCTTAATATTATCCTTATTACAGTTACTGGATGCAAGTTCCCTGCCGTAGATTTCACTTTGCTCCTCTTCTAAAAGATGTAGCCGAAGTTCACGGCGTACTAGCTGCGGCTTGCAGACGCTCATTGACAACACAAGACTACACTCAGCGGCCACTTAAGGCAGATTCCTTGGCTTCTATTCAGCTCTATCACCCGTCTGGAGGCAGAGATGGGATGGAGACCAAGGGTAATGTTCCCGCTCACATTCTACATCCTCTTAGGACACAAGCATATTACAGATTTGGCTTTAAGAATTGGTTCTTATTCCATTTTATTGTTTATGTATATATTGCTTTGTTGTATATACCCGTTCTTGGTATATGTATTGTTACATTATCAAGATTTATAGTGTTTCGTATTATCCCTGTTTATATAGTTGCTTTGTGCTTCCTTGCTGTTCTCCTACTAGCTTTCTCCCACCTTTGCTCCTAGCAAAGGTACTTCGCCCTTCCGTTTGCTGGAAGATTCTTAGAATTGTTAGCCCCCTTCATTGCTACAGTATAGTTATTCGGAAAACTCTTATTCATCCAGGATTGTTAATTAAGGAATCTCTTAATTCCAGATGCTGGGCCCCCTCCCCCCGTTTTTTCGTCTCCTCCGTATTGATTCAGCTAGGGTTTACCTCTCGTCTGTGCTCTTGCCTGTCACGATAACTGCATGCCGCTTCTGTCCACCCTTACTGCGTTATATCTTTCAGCCCGGGGGGAGGTGATCTACGCGACAAAAAATCGACGCACGCTCCGACTGGACCAGGTATCGTTTACATGGTCAGGAATCAACACTCTTCGGATCCTACAAGCACAATGCAGGACGCACGCATACCCTAGCCGAGCGAGAGCCCTTTCCCCCCCGACAAGTTCTACCCGGCCCGTGCCCCAGTGAACAGGCAAGACTTCTCCAGGGCGCTTAATTCGCGCCGCCCTCGCAGAGCTAGGCTCGCCTCCAGCCGACCACGCCCTCTTACCTTTAGAATTGGCAGGGCCACTCAGCTCTCTTGACGGGCTCGCCAACGGAGATAATATCGGGTCCAGCAACCAGCTGGAACCCCCAGCTGACTACGTCCAGGACGTTGTTGCTCTGCCACTCTGAGGCCTCCTTGCGGCCAGCGGGCCTCGCCCTTCGGGGGGGGGGGGGGGGGTCAGGCCAGCTGGCCTGCGGTGGGGGTGCAGCGCCGGTCCCCAAGTGTCCCGCTGTTCGCAGCTAATTTTTTGCCCAGTCTAGGTGCTAGTAAGAGTCAGGAAACTCTTCTCCTTATTCCTTGGCAGCCGGCCTCACGCCCTGGGAAAAACTTCTCCCATTTGTCATATCAGTTTTCACCAGTCACTAGGTATTTTCTGCCCGCCTGTTAATTCTAGGATTTCCCATTATGTCTTGGTCGGGCTCCGTTAAGTGTTGTGTCTATACACTTTATTTCTCCTTTGTGTCCTGACTGTTATACCTAGTTCTAATTACATTTCATCTGCCATTAGGTTTCTGCAGAACGTGTTTGCCATGTCACTAGGCTATGCTTACTACTACGGGGGTACATTTTAAGTTAATTAGTCCTCAGACATGGACATGTTACATTTGTTAATTCCTACTTATATTATTTACATGTTCTGCAGAATTTAATTTACTAATAAAATTTAAGCCCCAATCGGCCTGTGTCTTTTTCCCCCTGGTCAGAAAATGGCCTCTGATTTGAAATACAAATCGGAGATGTTTCTGAAGAGGGGGACAAAGAAACAGTTGCGCAGTGCACCCCGCGCAGATGCGTGGGAAGTCTGGGGCCAAATAAATTCTGGGGCAGAGAGGGGCTCTCCACCATTTGGTCACCATTTGGTCCGGGAGACATCTCCCGTCACGCAGGGTGTTGTCGCACCACCACAGATCTCCAGTATCATCTATTGATGCTTGTGATGGCTCAAAAGGGCCACCACTTACGAACTACTCATGCCCATGCCACCTTTTGGGTGGCTTCATGTTCATCTTAAACACATTCACGTGGGAGACATCTCCCGTTACGCAGGGTGCAGTCGCACCTCCACAGATCTCCAGTATCATCTATTGATACTGGTGATGGCTCAAAAAATAAATAAATGAATAAATAAATGTTTATTTAGGTAAGGTACATACATACAAGAGATTTGACAAAGTTTGTTGGATTAATAGATAGAGCTAGTACATACAATGCCTAAAGCCACTATTACGCAAAGCGTTTCGGGCAGGAAAAACAATAATGACTAAAGCTTAATACTAATAGGTATAAAGAATAAAATGTGTTGAGAACAAATAAAAATAGAGGTAAAAGAGGGGTGAACATGGCTGAAACAGCAGCACAAATACAATTACAAATTATTACAGACAATTACATTCAAACAGCGTTGTTTTGAAAAAAAGAGACATGGGTTGACAACAGAGGGGTAGGGTAGGTTGCAGGGAATTTATTAGCAGTGCTTCGATTTTATCTTAAACTGGTTGAGAGAGGTACAGTCTTTAACATGGTTGGGAAGGTCATTCCACATTCTGGGTCCCTTGATTTGAAGAGCATTTCTAGTTTGATTAAGTCGTACTCTAGGAATATCAAAACTGTATTTATTTCTGGTGTGGTGCTCATGGGTTCTGTTACAACCTTCAATGAATCTTTTGAGGTCAGGATTGGCATTACAGTTCAGCGTTTTATATATGTATAATACACATGAGAGAATGTGTAGTGACTTAATATTTAACATATTCAGAGATTTGAGTAGGGGTACCGAGTGATGTCTGGGGCCAGAGTTGGATATTGTTCTAATAGCAGCTTTGTGTTGAGTAATTAGAGAACGTAAATGATTTTGGGTAGTAGAACCCCACGCACAAATACCATAGTTGAGATATGGATAGATGAGGGAGTAATAGAGAGTCACCTGGGCAGGGCGGGGTACATAATATCTGATCTTAGAAAGAATGCCAACAGTTTTTGAAACTTTTTTTTATATATTTAGAATGTGTCCCTGGAAATTCAGCTTGTGGTCGATGAGAACGCCAAGGAATTTGCCATCTAATTTGTTACAAATTTGGGTATTGTTTATTTTGAGATTTATTTGATTAGAGGATTTATTGCCAAACAGAATATAAAACGTTTTGTCAATGTTAAGGGTGAGTTTATTAGCAGTTAGCCAAAGATGGACTTTCTTTAGCTTAGTATTTACTGTGGCATTTAGAGCAAGGGGGTCAGGACTGGAGTAAATGAAGGTTGTGTCGTCAGCAAATAGAATTGGATTGAGGTGTTGGGAGGCATTTGGAAGGTCATTAATGTAGATGAGAAAGAGGAGAGGGCCAAGTATGCTGCCCTGAGGAACACCAATGTTGATGGGTAGGGTGGGAGAAATTGTATTATTCACAGAAACATACTGGAGCCTGTCAGTAAGATACGATTTGAGGTATTGCAGGGAGTGTCCTCTGACTCCATAATG
This sequence comes from Procambarus clarkii, assembly GCF_040958095.1. Classification (NCBI taxonomy): domain Eukaryota; kingdom Metazoa; phylum Arthropoda; class Malacostraca; order Decapoda; family Cambaridae; genus Procambarus; species Procambarus clarkii. The sequence goes on from NC_091154.1 coordinate 46,039,832, forward strand.
ATGTAATTTAAGAAGAAGGTTTTGGTGGTTGACAGTGTCAAAAGCCTTACGCAGGTCCACAAATAACCCAACAGGGAACTCCTTTTTATCAAGAGCTGCGTGAATTAAGTTATTCATACTAATAAGTGCATCGTTAGTGCTTTTTTTTGGGTCTGAAGCCATATTGACAAGAGCTAAGTATATTGTGTTTGGCTAGAAAAGAGTAAAGCTGCTTGTAGATTAGTTTTTCAAATATTTTTGACAAGTTAGGCAGGATTGATATAGGTCAGTAGTTGTTACCCAGCAAACATTTTCACGTTTTTAAAACGTTCTAAAAACGACATTTCATTGTTTTCAGCACGTTTATAATTACGTTTTAAAAATGTTTTTTGAGAATTTTTATATACGACCTTAGAACGTAAATAAATAACATTTAAAAAAACCTTTTTATAATCTTTTAATTACCTACAAAAAAACATTTAGGGTAAATCAGGGTATAATAATTTTTTAAATTATATCTGAAATAGAAAGGGAGAGAAAGAAAGAAGACATATCTGAGAAAGAAATGGACATCCTATATATGTACGTATAAATTACAAATAAATAGGGTACACAGAGAGAATTAAAATATTATATTTATTTAAGATTGAGTAATACAACAAAATATATGTAATAGCTCGAAATATATAGACTATATCTATAACAGAATATAAAAGTAAAAATCTAAAAATCTATATATGCAATATGTGAACACAATAGATTTCGTGATCAAGCAGGCTGTGATTCATGTCATGCTGAGATCAGTCTGACGTTACAAGCAGTTATTGTTACTTAAAACTAAAACAAGTAAAATTTCCCGAGTATACATATAACACTATAGTTTTTCTAAGACTAAAAATAAAAATCTATAAATCAAAAGTTTAGGACTAATTAACTAAAAATAAAAATCTCCAAGTGAATGTAAACACAGCCAAGTATAATATTCACGTAGAAAGAGAAAGAAAAGATTTCTTTCTTTCAGAGAAAGAAAGAGAAAAAGAAAGAGAAAGAAAACAAGAGAAAGAAAGAAAAAGAAAAAGAGAAAGAAAAAGAAAGAGAAAGAGAAAGAAAAAGAAAGATAGAAAGAAAAAAGAAAAAGACAAAATATATATTATTCAAGAGAACTTGACAATTAAGCACCTTCAAACAATTCATGATCAAGCAGGCTGTGATTCATGTCATGCTGAGATCAGTCTGACGTCACAAGCAGTTATTGTTACTTAAAACTAAAACAAGTAAAATTTCCTGAGTATACATTATATACTATATAACATAACACTATAGTTTTTCTATGACTAAAAATACAAATTATAAATCATTTATTCAAATTATAAAGTAAAATCTTAAAGCTTAGGACAAATTAACTCAAAATAAAAATCTACAAGTGAATGTAAAAACAGTCAAGTATAATATTCATGTAGAAAGTGAAAGAAAAGATTTCTTTCTTTCTTTCAGAGAAAGAAAGAAAGAGAAAAAGATAGAGAAAGAAAGAGAGAAAGAAAACAAAAGAGAAAGAAAGAGAAAGAAAGAAAGAGAAAGAAAGAGAGAAAGAAAACAAAAGAGAAAGAAAGAGAAAGAAAGAAAAAGAAAGAAAGAGAAAGAAAAAGAAAGAGAGAAAGAAAGAGAAAGATAGAAAGAAAAAAAGAAAGAGAAAAAATATATATTATTCAAGAGAACTTGACAATTAAGCACCTTCAAACAATTCATGATCAAGCAGCCTGTGATTCATGTCATGCTGAGATCAGTCTGACGTCACAAGCAGTTATTGTTACTTAAAACTAAAACAAGTAAAATTTCCTGAGTATACACTATATACTATATAACATAACACTATAGTTTTTCTATGACTAAAAATACAAATTGTAAATCATTTATTCAAATGTTAGCACCATGCAAGAAGAGAGGAGACAGAACAAAATTAAGGCAAGGGGAGAGAAGACAGAATAGAAACAACAGAGAGGGGAGAGAGAAATGAGAGAACATTGAAGAGAAGGGGAAGAGAAAGACAAGATAAGAAAAAGATACAAGATAAAAATGACGCAAGTGAATTCCACAAATGTAAAAAGTAAAGGAAGAGAGAAGTTAGAAGAGACAGAAAACGAGAGGTGTTAGAAGAGAGGAGGAAAGGAGAGATAAAAAGAGACAAGAAAAACAGGAGAGAAACGTAAAAGAAATTAAAAAAAAGGGACATTTGTGAGGAGAGAAAATAAAGAGACCAGAGAAGACCATATATCAAGAGTGTGAGGATAAACACTTAATTGTGAATTTTCTTAGTAGACATCCTCTGCCTCTTGTTGCCCCTCTTGTATACGAATCGTACTTGCACGTTTTCCCTGAAAAGATATTAACAAAAATAATTAATATTTATTTGTTTATATATATTACGGATTAAGGCGTCCCTGTACATACCAGTTGCGTTGCTCCTGGCAGTATGGGTTCGAGTCACTTCTGGGGTGTGAGTTTTCAGTTGTATATAGTCCTGGGGACCATTCAGGCTTGTTTGCATTTGTGTTCCTCACGTGTGCCCCAAAGAATGAGGTGATTTGATAAAATGCTATGCCCAAGATTACCATCCGAGTGCCGGCGGGGAAGTGGTTCAAATAGCTTCGACTATTACTTCCTTATGTCCGGTCGTGATGGTCATGCAGATTAAGACGTCCCTGTACATACCAGTTGCGTTGCTCCTGGCAGTATGGGTTCGAGTCACTTCTGGGGTGTGAGTTTTCAGTTGTATATAGTCCTGGGTACCATTCAGGCTTGTTTGCATTTGTGTTCCTCACGTGTGTCCCAAAGAATGAGGTGATTTGATAAAATGCTATGCCCAAGATTACCATCCGAGTGCCGGCCGGGAAGTGGTTCAAATAGCTTCGGCTATCACTTCCTTATGTCCGGTCGTGATGGTCAAGCGGATTAAGGCGTCCCTGTACATACCAGTTGCGTTGCTCCTGGCAGTATGGGTTCGAGTCACTTCTGGGGTGTGAGTTTTCAGTTGTATATAGTCCTGGGGACCATTCAGGCTTGTTTGCATTTGTGTTCCTCACGTGTGCCCCAAAGAATGAGGTGATTTGATAAAATGCTATGCCCAAGATTACCATCCGAGTGCCGGCCGAGAAGTGGTTCAAATAGCTTCGGCTATCACTTCCTTAAAGTGAAGGAATAAATCACTTCCTTATATATATATATATATATAATATTGTACCTAGTAGCCAGAACGTCGTACTCGGACTGCTATGCAAGGCCCGATTTGCCTAATAAGCCAAGTTTTCCTGAATTAATATATTTTCTCTAATTTTTTTCTTATGAAATGATAAAGCTACCCATTTCATTATGAGGTCAATTTTTTTTATTGGAGTTAAAATTAACGTCAATATATGACCGAACCTAACCAACCCTACCTAACCTATCTTTATAGGTTAGGTTCGGTAGCCGAAAAAGTTAGGTTAGGTAGTCGAAAAACAATTAATTCATGAAAACTTGGCTTATTAGGCAAATCAGGCCTTGCATAGTAGGCTGAGAAGTGCGTTCTGGCTACTAGGTATGACATACATATATATATATATATATATATATATATATATATATATATATATATATATATATATATATATATATATATATATATTTCGTAAACCTCATCCTGTAAACATTCATGTTTCTACATGTTAAACAAGCTAAGGGGATGAGGGAAGGGGATGTTCCCTCCATGCTGGATATTATATTTACCAGGAAAGAAGAGAGATTTATCATTCAGTACCTCCCTCCCTTGGGTAAAATTGACTATGTCTTTTTGGGAATAAAGTATGCAATGCATTATAATCTGGAAGAAAATGAGCTTGAAGCAGTTGAAAAACCTGATTTGTGGAGAGGTCATAATGGGGAACTCAGATATTTCCTTAAGGAATTTGACAGAAACACTTGCTGTTAGGACATGAAAACATCTTCGGACATTAGGACATCTTCAGAAGGAGTGGATTTACAGGTCGAGAACTGGACATAAATAGGCAGGAGAGAATGGTGGAGTGAGGCGATCGAGGTACAATACGTGGACACTGCAGGCGGCCTATTGGCCCATCCGATGCAGCAACCACACACAGGCCCAAACATAGAATGGGAGATGGCTTCTTCAATAACGAATTGTAAAAGTACCTATAACAAACATAATTGGATCTGCTTTGATACAGATCACAAAAGAAAGTAAATTGAACATTAGCAGCGGTTTATATCACTTAGATCCATTTTTAATAGATCAATTAAAGGGCGATTTAAGTAGGATCATTGGAACACATTTGTCTCACTAATTCACTGTAAATATTTACTATTTTTATGCTATGATTATCCATGTTTGGGCCTGTGTGTGGTTGCTGCATCGGAAAAATTCTTGTTTCAATTTTCCTCCGTGGTCTGACACTGACTATCTATCTATCGCTCTCTCTCTCTCTTTCTCTCTCTCTCTCTCTCTCTCTCTCTCTCTCTCTCTCTCTCTCTCTCTCTCTCTATAAACAGATAATTAGTAAAAAAAAAACAAATTTAAATTATTTTACCTTGTACCTAGATCCACCAGGCCTGTTTGGTGCATGTTTCAGTACTTCAGAAATTTGAAAGGTCACGTCTTCCTCCTTAACTTGCGGATGTGCGTTGATAGATGATTCTGTAAAATTAACAGTTATTTATATAACAAATTCTGTATAACAATAATATTCTGTAAAATTAAAAGTAATTTACACATCAGATAAAACTCTCCAGAGATGGTGATACACAACATATAAAAGACAAGTTTCAGAACAAGATATGCATTTAGGAATAAGGTTTCGTACATGTAGGTAGCACATGAGAAAAAAAGTGGAAGGTGATCAAGTTTATATTAACATGTTAACGGCTTTGTTAAGGCTTTGTAAGAATGAAAAAATATTACTAATGTAATCTCACTGACCAATGAATTGTACGTTGTTTAAAAGTCAATTATTTACATTATTATTATTATTTAATACTAATGATATAAAAATGCATTTTGCAATCTACTATTTATGAAAGTATTAACCACAGGATCATGAAATAAACTGCAAAATACTGTAAAGGATAAACCAATTAAGTTTACATTTTCCCATAGCTAAGTCAGTCAGTTCTACAGTACTAGCAGCAGAGAACAATTATGACCAACCTCTATTAAATGAAACAATCTTAAGAGCAAGTGATAGAAATATAATCATTTATACTTAATGTACACTTAATTTGAACTTAAAATTTAAATTTTTTAGTGAATTTTAAATAAAAAAAAATTATTTAATTTTTTTGTTAAATTTTTTTGTTACTTACTTAAAATAATATTATATAGTTCTTGTTTTTCTAGAAATGCTAATTTCTTCTTTTGTCCTTTTAGGCTGT